>NW_027103528.1:2496095-2703878 GCF_902728285.1 Clytia hemisphaerica | reverse complement strand
TTTAATTTAGATTTTAGCTTATACAAAGTGCAGACCAAGAAAGGTCTAAACTTGGTCAAACCTGCAGTTTGGAGGCAATGTAAAGTTTCCCTCAAATGATGCAAATTAACCTTTTTCACGGGTACCAATCTAATCTAACATTATCAAACGATAGGTGTTAGATTACCGCAACCAAATCGAACAGTCACGAAACTAAAAGATTCTGGTAAAGTTGAATTATGTTCGAACGACCCTGCCGATTCCCCGGACTCCAGGGATTTTCTTGTTGCGTGTCCGAGGACTTTAACATTACTTTTTGAGACTTACCCCGGGCTGAACGCGTGGTCTGCGAGACGTACTTAAACAATCGGGCGATCACACATGGGCGTCAATTTCACCATCTCTATTCTGCCCACTTTCATGCAAACTTAGTCGACCGTGCGTTAACTCGTGACAACACGTTCACTTATCTGGCAGTGCAATTTGTTTGTCTGGGGATAGAAATATTTCTTTCGTTCGACAGGGTCGTCCTCTATCAGGTTCAGTAACCAAACACCTATAGTTTGATTCTGTTTGATAAAATCTGATAGTTCAATTACGAAAATCTGGATCAATTGAATTCAATTGACATCGCCTGGAGATAAACAGAAGGTTCGTTAATGGTGGTATGCAAAGTTTTTTCCAATTTCTGATAATAATTACCCAAAAGTAACAGTATATGATACCTGATTATACAACAAGGATAGGCAAAAAGAAATTCTTTAAAATAATTTTCAATCATACATCCTATCTGAAACATTACTTTTCCTATCTGAAACATTACTTTTGATAAAATGGTATTATACTTTCTATCAAAATTGCAGAACAGTCTATGGGATTATAACTTCTACTTTCTGAAGTTGCTTCGTTGCTTTTTGTTGTATTCCAAGCTATGACTTTGAAGCGCTAAAGACGCTAAATTTCTGCTCACGCGGTGTTGTTGTGTTCCGAGCTATGACTTTAGAGTGCCAAAAACGCAAAATATCTGTTCGCGCGGTCGAGCTAGCTTAAAAGCTCACCACACGGCAATCTTTTAGATGCAGTCACTAGGTTACATCGTCCCGTTTTCTTGAACAATTTTTCGCCAGCTCGATCCCAGCACGGCCTCGTGAAGCAACATAGGCTCCCTTCGGGAGCAATAACATATGAAGAGCAGTATATTCAGATATATACACTTTTTATAGGAAAAACCATAAGTCATATGATTCTGGCTGGGATGCGCTTAAACTTATATGAGTTTTTCAGCTTTAAATGTCAATATTAATTAAAATGGAAACATGTACTTCTCAGTAATTTCTGAAATCTGAGGTTCAGATTCTTCTTAATTTGTTCTTAGGTTTTTGCCAAATTTCAGCCTCGTATTCTTATGAAATTGTTCTTATAAAAAACGTGTAAGAAAAGGCACGGATGTCACTCTAAGTAGACTGTAAATCACTCCCTTGACACATTTGTTAGCATTTGAAAGAATTTTGTGTCAGATGAGAGTTCACTCTTAACAAAAATTACTGTAGGGCTAAGATCATTCCTTTTGAACGCAAATTCAACTATGTGATCGTTTTGCTGTGGTGGCACCTTTTTGAAAGTTATGGCTAGTTATTTAGGGAGTGGATTTCCTTCAATTTTAATTTTGTAAACCATAATCAGACCTTATCGGAGTTTTTGATATTTAAAAAAAAATGATGCATTCTGGGATTGTTTCGAGTGTATTACAAAAGAAATCTATCAGGAATTCCTCGAGGGAATTCTATTGTAATACACTCGAAACAATCCTACGATGCATCACTTTTTTAGAAAAATCAAAAACTCTGATAAGGTCTATCCCTCACTCCCTCCAGCCCCTTCCAATGTTCTAATCGATACATGAATAGTCAAGCTTTAGGATATGGACCCCGTGGGCTCTGTTAAAGTCCTAGACTACTAGGCTATCCATAGGCTATGTCCATAAGTTAAAAAATAAGTTTTTTGTGAACTAAAATCAAATGAAATTAATATTGTTGGATTTACTTTATTCATAGTTGTTGGAGCTATCTCGGAAAGACTGATCTGAACCCCCAGCCAATTGGTCTTCATTATGGGTGTGCTAAAAAAGGTAATTAATCTACCCAACATTATTTAAAGTCACCACGTCAATCACTTCCACATAGTACGTACGCACTAAAATGTAGAAAATCGAGTACCCCCTCCCCCCTGTACGCAAGCGTACGCAAATGGCGATACCCCCTCTGGTAAGTACGTACTTTTTTATTCATCCCCTTGGTTGAAGAAAATTTCGAATTCAAATCGTTTGGTTTGGACCTTTATTTAATACATGAAACTCAAAGTTTATCAAGAAACATTTTCTTTTTCTTGATGCGTATAACAAGCGTAAAAGTCGACAAAAAAAACAAGTGAAAAAGGGCTCTGAAATATTTTCTCTGCGTACGTACATTTTTCTTTGACTCCTCCCCTCCTCCTGTACGCAAGCATAAGCTTTTGAGGCGACCCTCTCTCTCCCCCTTAGTGTGTACGTACTATGTGGACGCCCCCCCCCTGTAGGATTTTTTTCAGCCGGTAGGGTAAAAAATAACAAACTGAAACTCAATGGGCAATATTTCTTTTCGACATGGGGAGTTTTAAAGTCACAAAATTCGATTCAGTGGGATGGGAAAAATAGCATAATGTTTTGCAGCGAGGTTTGATTTATATGATTATTTTCAGTGGGACAAAAATTGTAGTACAATCTTCCACTGGAGACGATATTTTAGCCATTTTTTCCAGTGGGAAAAGACCCAAGTGGTTCTGTGAGAAGGGGGTGTTTTATGTTTTGGCCCTTTTCATAAAATTATTTTGATTGCAACTCATTTTGAAGCCAATGAGCCTCCAAATGTCGCTTTATAAATATTATAAATTTCCTTGGGAATCAATACACATAGCAATAATTTTGAAAATGAAGTAGCGTTGGTTGTGAGGTAATTTATTAAAATGTCTATTGTGTTGTTGCTGATCAGACACATTTAAAGAGGAAATTAATACATTAAATTGATTCATATTTTAAGTCTTATCCACAATATCATACAATATGTTGTTTTCAATCACGATCATGAAAATCAGCAAAAAACTTGCATATTCATGCATCCTTTTGCAAAAAGTCCAAATCACGCATTACGGCTCAAACTTTTTCAACTCACGATCACACTTTGACCTCTGATCACGTAATCATGAAAAAAACAATCCATATCACGTAATCACGCTAGAAAGGAGTCCCTATCACCACATCACATAAACCGCTTGGGGGCTACCATGAAAAGCACAGGTCGAAATCATATATCGATGCTGTGCCAACCAATCGATATTCTATTCAGCGCGCAATCAACGCAGACAAAAAGTAACCATGACGACCATCCTAGATCTTGGATGAAGTTCAAAGTTGATATTTTTATCCCCGTCGTTGAAAACACAATTAAAAGATGTCATCAATGCTTTTTAAAAAGAGCCAATGATAGAGAATCATAGCATAAAGTCTGTCTATTATTTCGATTCAATTAGAGTGACATTTCCATGATTAATAGTTTAGTATGATTACTGTTATATATTTGGGGATCATGTAAAAGATGTCTTCTCGAAAGAAACTCACTTCAATTACACTTTGAGGTTTCTGGGGATTTCAAAAATAGTAAACTACATACTGATACAGTTTGCTATTAATATGGTAATATTTGCTCTTCATCTTTGATTCATTCTACAGTGATTAGACTGACACATGCGCGACACAATTTATATTATTGTTCTTCAGAGGTTAATATATTCTTTGGAAACTTAATCTCTGATTCTAAGGGTACTTATGGGCCCCTTCAAAGATACATTGAGTAGCACAAGCGACAGTAGTACTCAAAGAGATTGATTTTCTTATTTTCTTATTTTACATATAGGGATAATACAACACGAGATATTACACGCTTTGGGCTTCAATCATGAACAATCACGAACGGACAGAGATAACTTTGTTGAAATTCAATGGGAAAATATCCAGGCTGGTAAGATTTAAATTTTTTCAATCGTACCATATGCTCAAATATTTTCGTGTTGGTTAAAATTTAAATGATTGAGGGAGAAATGTTTGTCGAAACTTAGTCAGTCATTATAAAAAATCCCAGTCTGGTAATGTACAGGGTGTCCCTAATTACAGTATCGAGTTTGAACATGCGATTGAGTAGAAAAGTTTGTGTGTGTTATCGCTAAAATATAAGAACGTTCTCCATCACACAGGCTTATTACAAAAGGTAGTTACAACGTATAAATTAATCGTAATGACAAAGAAAAAAGAGGGAGAGCTTAAAATACAATTTTGTGAACACGCACATAAAACTTTCTACTCATAGTTGTGTTTCGACTCGATACTTTAATTAGAGACACCCTGTATTGTTTTAGCTTTTTTGTTCAATTTTCTTTCGTTACAAACAAAAGACAAGTTGCGATTTGCATACTTTTTGATCAGGTTACCAAATTCTCCTCATGGGATTGGTCTAATTTCTAATCACATGATCAAAAAGTTTGAAAACTAAATCGATTTTGGTACGTAAACTCCATCCTTTAACAATAAAAAGAGACAAAAGCCTTCCCGACCAGTGTTTTTTTAATGACTATGGACGAATAAACATACAGGATGTCCCGAAAAACAATATCGAGTCGTACCACTTCTATAGACACATATACAGGGTGTCCCTAATTAAAGTATCGAATTTGAACATGTGATTGAGTAGAAAATTCTGTGTGTGTTATCGCTAAAATATAAGAACGTTCTCCATCACACAGGCTTATTACAAAAGGTAGTTACAACGTATAAATTAATCGTAATGACAAAGAAAAAAGAGGGAGAGCTTAAAATACAATTTTGTGAACACGCACATAAAACTTTCTACTCATAGTTGTGTTTCGACTCGATACTTTAATTAGGGACAACCCCTGTACAGAAAGTTCTTGTTTGTGTTTCACTAGATTTGCAATGTTTATCAAAGGATCTCTTTGTGTCATATTAATTGACACATATTTTGTGAATAACTTTTACAAAAAAACAAGTCTAAATAATTTTAACGTTCATGAAAACTGTTGATATTTTTAAAATTTAAAACATTTCGAAATTGGACCGAGGTTAATTTATCCAAAATTTCACGAAAACAAGCATGGGATTCCTGGCTTAATCTCATGGTTTAGATTGAAATTCTAACAATCGAATTTCAATCAATCATGAGATTATTGTTTTCAATTCACTTTTAGGAAAGGAGAGCAACTTCAAAAAGATGAGTGATATGACTTTGGTCAGCCAAAAATCGGTATGTAGCTTAAATTATCTTAACATTTATTTAATATCTATTTTAGGTGAGATAAATGTTTACTGGTTTTGATTGTACAGGGTATCCGGAAAAAAACTGACAAGTTTAACCCATTAAGTCCCTTTAAGTCTCTCTAAGTTTTTTAAAGAAAATCACTAGTTCAAACTTTAAAGGCTTATATCTCCGGATCTAGAAGGAGTGAGAAGCTCGTTTGCGGTCCGTTGGATAGCTTAGAGTCTCCTCTTTCTTTTAGGCGCCACCCGATCAAGGAAGGGCGGGGTGGACGGCAGCTAAGGAGGGGGAAGGTAAGGGATCAATTTAATCAGAGCCAAATTGGGAGGTTCTTGGATCACTCGTTGGCCAAAAATGATTAACAAACGGTAAAAATCTTAAAAAAGTGGATTTTGTCAAATTTTTGCATTATTTTGACTTATTAGCTTAAAATCTCGCTGAATAGACTCACTTTTGATTTTTTTTTTGATTGGTCATCTTTTTTAAGATTTATCCGTTTTCTACGAGTTAGACCAAAAATGACAATTTCTAACTCAAACTGGGCATACTAGCCCATTTCTGATATATACGACATTGGCACTTAAAAGGGAATTAGAAGGGATTAGAAGAGCTTGCGAAAGGGAAGTATGTTGGGGCTGTATTAGTAGATCTCAAGAAGGCCTTTGACACGGTAGATCATAAAATTCTTTTAAAGAAATTATTCTGCTATGGATTTAGGGACTCCTCATTCTCCTGGTTTGAATCTTATCTGTCAGACCGTCTTCAATGTACACTCCTAGGAGATACTTGCTCGGACATGATGAACGAATGCGCATACGGGGTTCCACAAGGATCGGTCCTCGGACCATTGTTATTTCTCCTTTACATAAACGATATTGGCCAAAGTATTCGACCTTCTGTGTTCCACCATCTTTACGCAGACGATACCATCATTGCTGTCAGTTCTGACTGCCCAGTGAGGCTTAGAAAAGATCTATCTGGCCAACTCTCTGAAGTCGGACATTTGTTCAGCCAAAATAAACTTACGGTAAACACGGGCAAAACCGAAGTCATATATTTTGGAAGAGCAAACAAACTGAAGGAATGCAAGAGGTTGGTCCCTATCCAATTTCAAGGCGACACTCTTGAATGCAAGGAGAAAGTGAAATATCTCGGTGTCATCTTTGATGAAAACCTAAACTGGGATGCCCAGGCCAATAGTGCTCGCCAGAAAGCCTATCTCAAACTAAACAAGATAAAAGGCATCTCTAGCTTTCTTGACGACCACACGAAAAAAATGCTTATAAATGCTCTTGTTATGCCACACATTACATATTGTTCCAATTCTTGGAGCACTATGTCAAAGGCAAATCACAACAAGTTTGATTCACTCCTGAACAACATCTCTAAAACCATGCCCATCAATAAGACATTTGATCAGATTGTCGAATACAATAAAACACTCATGATGTTCAAAGGGATGCGGAACATTGCGCCAAAATATTTGTGTGATCGGGTAAAGCCTGCTAGCCAGCGACATGAACGCCGCACTCGCTTTGCAAGAGAGAATAATGTCGTTGTCCCTCTTGCCAAAAACACCTTTTCTAGTCGAACGTTCATTACCTCAACCACACATCTGTGGAACAATCTACCTTTAGAGATGAAACAATGCCAATCCCTCTTATCGTTTAAAAACAAACTCAAAACTCGTATTTTCAATTAGAAATTTATTATTTATTATCTTAATCAGTTATCGTTCCATTTATTGTTCTGTTATGTTATACAAGTGGCCCCTGGGGGAGACAATGGCTCAGCTGCCTAAAAGCTGATTCATTATTCTATGGCCAGCCACTTAAAATATTAGTCATTATTATTATTATTATTATTATAAGGGTTAAAGAAGGTGAATAAAAAATTTGAAAATGTGATTTTGTTTGTGTTTTTCAGCTTTTTTGACTGATTTTCGCCCAATAAATGAGTATTTTTAAAAAAGAATAATTTTTGCGATTCTTTTTTAAAATACGTCGTTTTGTACATTTTTGTGCGGGTGTCACGTGGTTTCTATAATTTTGTTAATTAATTAACGAAAGAAAAAAAAACGAGAGAAATAAATTAAAAATTTAAGTCAAGTCGACTTTAAATAAACTTATATTTCGAACTCTATAAATGAACCCCCACTTTATACAGAAGAAACAATAACATTTCGTGCTATTTCACATGAAACCATTATTGTTTGAATTAAGAGTGGGAGCAAATTAACCCGTTTTTTTTGTCAAATTTTAAAATTAGGGTCGGCAAAATTTGCCATACTCAAATGATCGAGTCGAGTTTAAATAAAATTTTGGTTTTAACGACGCTTTTTTTGTTGAACTAAATTCAAATTAGGAGTTTTTGCACTTTGCTGAGTTAGGCAAAAGAGCAGTTGTATAAACTACGCCTAAAAAGCTACGCCTGAGTTTATTTTCTATGATGTGATTAGAAAAGAATCCAAATTTTTATTTACACAACAAATGATAGATCCACTATCTAAAAAAATCCCCACAAACATGAAGAAAGCAATACAGAGCTGTTAATGAAGGCCAAAAACTACCTTTCCAAAAGAAAAAGTTTAAGAACTGAACCCAAAACTAGCAAATTAATCAAAAGAAAAATATATAAGACAAAATCAATAGTAAAGATTATCGATGGAAATAGTTCAAAACAAATGCTCGAATACTACCACTGTCCAAACCTAGTGTAAAAACTGCCACTTATTACACATCCATCGACCCAATGCCACACACCTAAATAACCATTTCCATCCGACATACACATGAAAAGACAAATCCAATAAAATGACAAATCCGATACCAATATTGTAAGGGTACATAAGTAGCTCAGTTTCGACCCTTGTTGCTGGACTGACTTATGTCGAGATAAGCAGCTAAAGTAAAATGAAATTAGGATTGTAACTGCGCTAAAACTTTCAATAAAATAAAAATTCAATAAAAATAAACACACTATCATGAGCAATCACTTGTTTCTATGGCAATATACTATAGCACTCCCTAAAGACGCTTTCTTTTTCAGAAACAATAATAAACGTTTTGATCCAAAGTCTTGATATTCAAGCTGGAACTTTTTGAATTTTAGCAGAAAACAATAAAATTTTAACGAAAAAACTGTATTTTTAGAAATTGCAAATTGTAATATCTCGACTTTGGAAAATACATTAAACAAAATTGGGTGTCTGGTATGTGGACGAGATAGAGTTTTTACAAGCTCTTATTTGATTTGGTTGGTCCATACACAGTAAAAAATTTTCGATTTCCAAGGTTGGAAATTCAATATTTTTGGGTTGGAAATTTTGGTTTTATAATTGAAGGTTGGAAATTTGAGTGAAATTCTTCGATATCTCTTCTGTTTCGCTGTTTTCATAATCAAACATAACCTAAGGGACTCCTTTAATCTAATGAGCCTCTTCCCTGGATTAAAAATCTAACCTCCCTCGAGGCTACAGGGGTCAGTCTAATTCGCCAATCTGACGGATCTTTTGGTAGGACAAAAAACCTTGGTTCGTTAATAAAATAATAAATCTCTTCTTGTCTTCTTCTGTTCTGTTTCGTTCTCCTCCATCGCTTGATAGGTTATTCGGTCCCTATATTGTCGGCAATCGCCGTATGTTCATACGAATGAAAATGAATGTAATCGATTAATGAAGTTTAAGTACACGACCTTGCGTTGCAAATAAGATGTCAAGTCTACACCGTTCCTCCCTTTTATAACGTTTTGTACCATTTTCTGCGCATGTCCTTTGAGAAAACCACAAGCAATTTTTCGCGCAGAACTATCGTGATAGCAAACCTAGATATTGGGCTTTAACGTGAGCAGTCAAGCTGTAAGTTTCCGTCAGGTGAAGCGTCCCTTCGGAGCGGCCTCGGTCAATCGCAGTGAGTTCGCACAGTGAAGCACATAGGGTACTTGTGTCATAGTTTCAAATGGTTCTCTCCTGAGCTGTGTGAGTATTCTAAGATCAACCACGTATCTGTGCGAATAATAACAAGATATTGACCGGGAGCCATCGAGCCTAGGATAGCAAGTGACTGTTCACAAGAAAAACCTTGTTTAAGATCTTTCTTTCCACATATCTGTCATCACTTTTTGGATTTTGACTTTTTTTAACCTGGATTTTTGAAAATTCCAACAATTTTTAGGTTGGATTTTGGTTTTATTCAACCTGGATTTTTGAAAATTCCAAGCCATGGAAAATGCAAAATTTCCATCCTTGGAGAGTGTCCTAAGTTTCCAGGTTGGATTTCCATTGGATTTTATCTATTTTACAACTAAGAAATCTTGAAATCTTCAACCTTGGAAATCGAATTTTTTTCCTGTGTTAACCAGCAATAAAGTTACTTTTTTCTAATGAACGCTTAATTTTTATTTGTAAAAAGAATAACCAGAAGCTTCATGTTTTTGATGTTTTTAATAACTATACTGTGTGTCCGGAAAAAAAAGTATCGAGTCGTAACACTTTTATAGGAAGAAAGTTCTTTTGCGTGTTTCACTAAATTTGCAATGTTTATCAAAGTTTTTCTCTGTGTCATATTAATTGTCACGAGACATCTTTTATGGAGAACTTTTACTAAAAACAATTCTCAATAACTTTAACGTCATGAAATTGTAAAGGAAGTTAATTCTTTTTAATCATTTTTAATCAGTTTCTACTCAGAATCATGTTCCAAATCGATACTTTCTCTCCGGACACCCTGTATATTCGACGCTCACTACAAGAGGTTATCTTCAAAGTAAAAAATCTAATAACAAAAGGAAATCTTTTAAAAACTAATTTTCAAAAATGACCAGTGAAATAGTGCTAAAAATACAATTAAAAACAATGCAATAAAACGATAGAAAATAAACCTTAGGGACTAAAATGATTGAAACGTGCAAATAAGAAAGTATCGAAAAGTAATAATACAAAAAAAGCAAAAAAAGTTGCAAAAAAGAATATGTCGTAAAAAGCTGTATTGTTTTAAACAAATTCTGTACATTAAGTGTAGGTTTCTGATCGATGATTAAAAAAGGTTCAGTCATCTTTCTTATTTCATTGGGTGCTTTTTCACTACGCTAGATAGATAAGTGGTTCTCATCGACGGTCCTTTCCATAAATTTCTAAGGATTGTAAAAAATATACAATGAAGATTCGTGCTTAACATCGGATTTTGATCGCTTCATATCAGCATTCCATATTTAACGTCGAAAATTGGTCATTAAACCTTTTGTCCTTCAAGAGAAGGGTAGACCTCACTTGGCTTAATGACCAATTAAGCGAAAAAGGCAGCATAAATAAATTGGTTGCCATGAAAGTAGCAGAATGTGCAGAGGGATTCTTTTGTAAAAAATTGGTCATGTGGGAAAAGTGTTTTCTTTCCCGATAGAGTTGAAGAGCAAACTTTCATCTGTATTGAAAATGTTCATTATAGAAGGCTGCAGTTCTAAATCCCTTGATATGCGAGTTGATGATTTTTAATAAAATTTTCTTCAAATTCAAAGGGTTGTAAACGCTTTGACAACTGTTTTGGGAGTCAGTAATGTTTTCCTACCAATTTTCTTTGTTTCAGCTAATCGATTTTCGCCAGACAGTCTCAGTGAAAAAACACCCATTATTTTTGAATCCCTTGGCAATTATTTTTTATTAGCTCAAATGACCAATTATTAAAGTATCTTTCTCTATCTCACCTGCTGATACGTGTGACTCACATTCTCGAAAGTCTCTCTAATAATGGCTACAAAAAACCAATTTTATCTCTAAAAGGGACCAAAATGACTGTTAAGGGCGGAAGGGCGCCACCAAGCCGTACCTTCATTTGCCAAAAGATCATGATGTGGTGGAATTTGACAAAAAGTTTTTGGGAAAAGTCTCTCTAAGGGCCTCAAAAAAGTAAATTTTCTATTTGTGGCCCGAACACACCCGTCACTTTCGCAAAGCTAATACCTACCCTGAGTACCAGAGGCTGATTTTTCAAAGAAGATTATCAACATCTGACGACCAAGTATAATAGTTTTTATTGTAGGTTGCGGGTTGTTCTAAATCGTCTTAGCCATACTTCGTCCTCAGAAGCGTAAATACATAATCTCGGGTATGAATTTGGTATATGCTTTTCACTGTAACTAATACCCCACCCCGAAAGAGATTTTACTCAAGACCACAGATGGTTTCTGCAAGCCAAAGATCTCAAATCATCTGATTAACCCTTTATTTATTCACCAGAAATACGATTATGAATCAGTGATGCATTTCTCGAATACGACGTTTTCAAAGAATGGGAAAGAAACAATTGTAGCCGCCAAAAATGCTATTAATCCACCTGCCACTTTTGGTCAAAGGGATCACCTAACAGAATTGGATAAAGAAGAGTTACGAGCAGTCTACGGGTAGGTGTCAGTAATTGCCATCGCAGTGAGCCTTAAGCTCTTTAGGATGGCTTTCATAGTTTCGCGCATACCCTTCGGGATAGGGGTACTAAGATTTGAGAATTTCGGATATGTGGCTGACCGAATATCCGAAAGCTGACCCTCAGAGACCAAATTTTAGTGAAAAACTGAACTGACATTTTTGAAATATTTTTTTAGAATTTAGAAGCCTTTTTTTTTCTTCAAAACTAAAAAAATGTTTCAAACAATTTCCATCCCGTAGAGTGGCTGATTTAATTTTTTTTGACCCTTAAATATACTTTTTGAGACGATAAAACCAATCCTTGCAGTTCGCACTTACTCAACATCTATTTTTGCCTAACTACCCACTCCCCCCTCGGGCACGCATAAGAAAGATGGGAAAACATCGTTTTTCAGTATTAATAATATTTCATAAAAAGTGTCTCGGTAGCATTACTGTCTTAACGGTTACTCCATTACTTTTTCGGAGTTATTTTTATCTGATCACCAATGGCAAAATAGATATAGATATGAGCCCTCCGAATGCATTCGGGATGGGTCCTACCAATGAAGCAGTAGGAATCACAGCGCTGCCAAATACTGCGACTTGACAGACGCGAGCTGCCAAGCCTGGGCGTATACCATAACACTCGAACGAAACTGGGAGAGCGGTGCTCACGCTAGGCCGAACCTCATGAGTGTCATGGCACGTCATAATGTCAGTCTAATCTACACACACTCTTGTATCAGAGTAATGGTACCCAATTCCCCTGACACGGCATGGGTTGACCCAGGCGAAGGTATATTAACTTGCCAAGTTAATCGTAGAGACACGATGGGTATCGAACTCGGGCCTCCTAGGCGAGAGTCAAGTACGATAACATTATACCACTACGACTAGCAAAAGTACTAACTAAGATAAGTGTGCACTCTTTTTTCTTTTAACTATAACTTTTGAAGGAATTCTTTAATCTTAATAGATTTGGTATCGTTGGAGAGATATTTGTCCGATGGAACAATTTGAAATAGAAATATGTCTTTAAAAAAATTCTAAAAACGAAGATGGAAAGAAGAAAAATGAAGATCTTGTAGAAAAGTGCTATAACTTTGATTTTCACTGGAGAGATTTTTTGACCTTAGGAGGTCATCACTGTGAAGTAATTTCACTAAAATATTTATTTAATATAAAGTTATGATACAAAGTTAATAAATGGTTGACCCCAAAAAACAGCAGAAAACAGCAGAAAGCAGCGTTTTTAGACGTCAATCAGCTTTGTTTGATATCTTTTGACTGAATGGTTATTTTTGAGATATTTTTTCACAATGATGACGTTCGATGCTCAAGGATTCATTTCAGTGAAAATACTAGTTATAGCACTTTTCTACAAGATCTTCTTTTTTTCTTCTTCGTTTTCATCTTCATTTTATTTCAAATTGTTCCACTCGTTAATATCTTTCCAATGACACCAAATTTATAAAGATTCAAGAATTCCTTCAAATGTTATAAAAGAAAAAAGAGTGCACACTTATCGTAAATAGTAATTAATCCCACCTTTTATTACCACTAAATAATGAATCTAAGAAGGTGCCCTTTTATTGGTCAAGTCTCTTTATTAAAAGCAAGTACTTAGGTAAGTCAAAAATGTATGTCTCATACAATATGTGAGAATCGTTACAGTTAAACGATATCTTCAAGAAGAAGAACTAGTAAGATTTTTGCCTTCAATTTCTCATGCTTCAATACTCTTGTCTCCCGAATAGACGTCCCTCCGCTTATTGTTAAGAGAAAAAAAATCCATCACCCCGCTCTTATTAAGACCCCTCGCTAATTAAGACCCCCCCCGCTAATTAAATTCAATCCTTTTCTATATTATTTGGAGCGTATAATTCATTTCCAGGACAGATTTCCCTTCAAAAAGGACTTTGAAAAAACTTTTTAAGGTACTAAAAACATGAATTCTGTATTGCTAATTGTTTCAACATGGTATCCTCATGTTTATGTTTCCTAGTCAGGTTCTTACCGTAATTTTTCAAATTTACCATTTTAAAATATAGCTGCTCAGGGTTGCCGCCTCCATCAACAACAACCACGACGACAACAACAAAAAAACCACCAACGACTACAATAACTCAAAAACCTCCAACAACACTTTTTACAGAAGGACCGACAACAACAAAAAAACCACTGACGACTACAATAACTCAAAAACCTCCAACAACACTTTCTACAGAAAAACCCGGAAGACCAGATGAAAATCTATTATGTAAACTTGTTACAGGTGATGTAGACAATGGCACGGTGTGCAATGCTACAAACTTTAATACAACAAGTATCAAACGAATATATGGCGACGGTAAGTTAATATTTACACATTTCATCATTCTACGCTACTGAGGTGTTTCAAGTTCACTGTTACATAATTTCCGCCACTGTACGAAAAGAACCGGTGAGGTGATCATTAATGGTCTGTTCTGACGAGACAGGGTTAAAATCACGGTCATCTAGCATGTTCTTTTATTGTCTAAGTAACCCTAGAAAGCGTCAGAACACATCTTTTGAGGAGACAGTGGTATAATCAAGAGTAAGATAGTATAGTCTTATTGCCAAGTAACCCTATAAAGTTCAAGAGCACAACTTTCATGAAAAAGAAAATATCTTACAAGTACCTATATCTCGGTAAAATGTTTTCCTAGATTTCAGACCTCATCAATTGTATAAAAATATTATATACACGATTTCACTGAAGATTGCCATCCTAGATGACATGAAACTATTCATCAATGAACTACCGGGTGACCCACGAAAAAGTTCAGACGTTTCTCGACGTCTTGAGGCCGAACAAATGTCCCAAAGTGCTTGGAGTTTTGATGTTTGGAAAGTAGATATCCTAACTTAAAATTTGAGCCATCACTTTTTAAATTTGATCAACTTGTTCTCTGCTTATGAGCTTTTAAAGTCAAAATTCACTTTTCGAAAAGTGTAAAAAACACGTAAAAAAGAGGTATTAAATTCATGCAATCAATTAGAAAATCACTAACAAATTGACTTATTTAACGAGTTTTATGACATTAATAATTAATAAAAACACCTTTGAAAGTAGTTTTTGTTTAAAACAAGACTATTTTTTATAAAAATTGGCGCTTTCATACATTTTTTTCCAAAACTGTATATCAAAAACGTCTAAAAATACCAAATTTGATACCCCTTTTTTACGTGTTTTTTACACTTTCCGTAATGTGAATTTTGACTTTAAAAGCTCATAAGCAGAGAACAAATTGCTCAAATTTAAAAAGTGATAGCTCAAATTTTAAGTTAGGATATCTACTTTCCAAACATCAAAACTCCAAGCACTTTGGGACATTTGTTCGGCCTCAAGACGTCGGGAAACGTCCGAACTTTTTCGTGGGTCACCCGGTATTTAGTATAAATTAACTCAAAACGCTTTCTTTACTCAAAAAAAGGAATTATAAGAGACACTGGATAAATGACTCACAAAATGGTGGAGAGCGACCATTGTATTTTCTTTGTTTCAGAAAACAATTGATGTTTTAGCTTTGTCAGTAAAGGACGACTGTCATGGCGGCTCGAAGCTATCTGATTTTTAAACATGTTTATTAATCTCATTTTAAAAAAGTTCTCTAGCGCTTTCTTTTCGTATCTTTGCAGGGAAAAACTTTGAAAGTAAGGCTAGAATACCAAGCCAGATACATTTTGTGAAATCTAGTGTGAGAGAAAAATGCTTTTATTTGGGAATATCTTTACAAAGCTGTTACCACAAGAGCTAAAAGTAAAAAACATTAGATTTGAGTGTCTTCTGAGGCAAATTAAGGCCTGTCCAGATTTTTCAAATTTACCTTAATTTTTTATCACCGTTTCCACTTGTCATAGCATATCACTTCATATATCGAAAGAAGCGTATTGGAGTGTAGATCACTGGAATGGCTGTGCCATAATTATTCTTTTCACCCAAAAAAAGATATTAGGCAAAATCCAAAAAATACTGACGTCAGCAAAACTTGTTTTTCAAATAACTCCAGTTTGGCTTATGGTAAAAACATGAAATTTGGACCAACCTACAAATACGGTGGTATCTTACATTAAAGGGGGTAGTCATATGAGAAATTTGAAATGTCATTTTTTAAACTTTTTGTTATATCTTGTGAAGTAGTAAATATTTTTCAATGAAACTTTCCACAATTGTAGCACAACTATAAAGGATATGAAAAATTAAAAAAAAATTCTAAAAATAGCAAAGACGGGGGTAATATCGTCCAGGGGGTAAAAGCTATAAAAATATTGTGTCACCTTTTTAGGAAAAGCTAAGAAAGCTATTCAAAAATTTTTTTCTGGTGAAGGTTAATATTATGAAAGTCTCCAGAATGAGTGGAAAAATTTTTCAAAATTTCAAGCCAGGGGGTCTGGAACCTAAAATTTGTACTTTTTCAGTTTAAAAGTAAAAGTCAAAAAATGATTTTTTTGAAAAAACTGCTTCATTCATCCTGAGGCTTACCATAATGGAAAACTACCCTGAAAATTTCAAGTCAATAGCTTTTCTCAATCCTGAGAAAAGGCTGACAAGGTGCGCGAAAACCCCCTAAAACGTGTTTTGAGAAAACGGCGCAGAAAGTTGAAAATAGAGGTTTTTCTCAATTTTTCTGTGATACATAGACCGTTTTACAAAATTTTTACTGTGGTTGACCAAAATGGATTGACACATAACTTTTAATGTTGAAAAGGTACTGGAAATACTAAAATAGTCCAAGTTTTTTGAAAAAAATGGCCTTCCACGTGCTCCGGGAATCTCCAAGTATTTTGCGTCAACTCTGCGTACAACGCGTAACAGTCGTAAACATGGCTTTAAGTCAATAAAAGTACATTTTCTCATCAAAAAACATATTGCCAACAAAATATATCATCCTTGTGCTCTCTCAAATCTGTTTATATCATTTACAGTTGAATTTCAGTGTTGATCTTAGGGAAACGTGTCTTGAGGTTGAACGTCAATCATGCATAGTTTTACTCAATTTTCCAGGATCGCCTCTGGCGCCATGAGTGCCATGATTCATCAAAGACTAGATTTCCACTGGATTTAAGACTCATAATGGATACATCATTGAATGTGTTTGGTTCCTTGCTTCAAACTTTATTCAAAGTCTATAGTATAGTCCATCACTTTGAAAAGTTTTTTTCGATGTACAAGTTTTACTGTTCGAAAACATCAGTTCGCAGAATCAAATTGTTGCTTTCACTCAAAATATAGGCTTCCAAAGGTTTCCCAGATGTGAGAAATGAAATGAAACATTCAATAATATCATAATTCAATCCAAAACAATACATAAGCTCAGTTTCCATGTCAAAAACACAGCTGACTGCCTCCAAAATTTCCATCTTTAATTACGTCATATTAAGAAATCCCGGGGAAAAAAGGCGGTATTGACTTAGACGCCCAAAAAGGGCGTAAAAAGAGCTTTCATTTGGTATGTCATGATGCTATGTTTAGAGCAGCCATACGGAAATGAGGCCCTAGCAACGGATGCGATTTCCCGTTGCTAAGGAGAAAATTGTATATCAGGGCTCATAAGAAACCCAATATATCGGCAGATATTTATGATACGGCCTTGAAATTTTCAGGGTATGTTCAGGAAGGATAAAGGATCCTAAAAAGCCCTAAATCCCGAAATTGATAAATTTTTCACCAATTTTCAAAATCTCATATGACTACCCCCTTAAACTGCATTTAGACTATGGGGATATAACATACGATCATCCCGGAAATTCAACCCGGGGGGGGGGGGGGGGCACTTGATTTCGAAACAACAATTTATGTCCCGCAAAAACTGCCTTTCAAAATCGCACCCTTACAGTGCAGTTTGAGATGGTTGAAAAGGTACCCTCAGTGCATTTTGTCTTGATTGACCCAGTCCTTTTAGTCCATTATGTTTCTCAACTTTTTCTTTTGTATATTCTAATATATATCTGAGTAATACTATATACAAGTGTGGTGGAATATCGGGGTCACTCCTAGAAGGTACCCAGGCGGCTTGTCTAACAGAGGCCCCGTAGTACAGGCTATAGAGAAAGTATGGTAACCAGGCGGCTTGTCTAACAGAGACCCTGTGGTACAGAATACCGAGTTTATGTATTCGAGATAAATCAAGGGGTACGGTATAAAGCAAAGTTGACATGTCTCCGAAATCACCGTCCACTTTGCTCGACGACGGTAAAAACACCAAGATACCGTAGCCTGTTTAGGTGAGCAAAGGCGATATAGAGCCGTACATCAACTTTCGACTTTGTTTTGTATCCTTTCACTTACCGTCGCCCTCAATATCCTCCGATACATAAACTCGGTAATGTATGGTACTCGGGCGGCTTGTCTAACAGAGGTACCCTAGTACAGGCTATAGAGAAGTATAAAACTCAGGCTGATTGTCTAAAACAAAGGCCCTATGTAGCCTAGATGTCACAGCCACCCGGGGGGGGGCAGCTGGCCAAAAGGACCGACGGGTATGTGCGGGCCCTAAGGGTACATTTTCCAATATGATTAAAATGCACTGTAAGGGTTGAAAAAACTAGAGATGCACTGTAAGGGTAGAAATTTCAGAAAATTCTTGAAAAACCTAAACATTTTGACCAAAAATGCTATAATTTTGACCATTTTTTGCACGAAAGGGATCGAAAATTTTTGGGAAAATGCACTCTAAGGGTATGATTTTCACTGACTTTTGCTGTACCGTAAGGGTCTAATTTTAAAAGCCAATTTTTGGCCCGCACATACCGTCAGTCCGCAAACCCAGTGCCCCCCCCCGGGCACAGCCATGTGGCCGACCGTCAAAGAAACGTTCTCGAAGCGATGTTTCCTTGCAAGATTGGCGAGAATTTTAAAGTATGAGAAAAGTTCAAATGTTTATCTGGGTGGAAGTGCAGCACGGCTTGTTGATAAATATTCCAAGCGCCAATCCAAGAGGGACAATCCCATATTTTTGCTTTAAATTGATTGGAGGGTTTGAGGAGGAGGTTGTTATTTGAGTTGAGTTGAAAGCCGAGTAGCTCAGGGTTACTGTTGATGGATGGAGGCAGAGGAAGTATCTCATCCAAGTCGACGTATTCGTTCCTCTTTACTTTTGCTAGAATCGTTGCTTTGATTCCTGATGGTGCGTAGGGATTATTAGTACTGTTCATGAACATACCTGTAGAGTTCATTTTTTGTGATGTTGGTGGTGTAAACCCAAAGATGGTTTGTTGTTGTGTTTCTTCATTAAGGTCATCACTAAATTCGTCAGCATTAACAATTTCTGTTTGCTGTTGTGGCTGCTCTGTTTGAATTTGCTGAGTAATGGTTGAGTTTGGACTTTGGATTTGTTTTGATTTTGTTGATTGTTGATTTCGTGTTCTCGGTTGAGAACCAAATTACATACGCATCTTCCCTATAAATTTCTTTCAAATATAACAAAAAGTTATATTACTGTGACGATTTAATTTTTTTCTTGATTTTGACGGATTAGCAAAATGCGCACTAAAAAAAGCATAAATCGACAAATATTGACTCAAATTCTAAAGAATTTATAGAAAACGGAATAGTTTATATAAAATTTACATGCAAAATTTGAATTTAATCAGATGAAAATTGCAGTCTCTATTTTACTGCGGACTGAAAGCCACAAAGTGGTTAATAAATCATACTCAAAATGAGCTATTTTTGAGATAAATAATTTTTTTTTGAAAATTGTCATTTTAACTTCAATATCACTCATTTGACCAAAAATGGAGTTAATTGGATCAATAATGTTCATTTTAGCCCTAACTTCAAGTGGTTAAAGGTTTTTATTTTCTTTAGGTTGTAAAGACGTACTTGCAGTTTGTTACAGTCCCGAAGTATGCTTATTTCATGAATGGTTTCAACGACATTGTCCTGTTACTTGTGGAAAATGCAAAGGAGGTATACCCGCTTTTTATAAGAGTTATTACTCTCTGATGAAGCTGGCCAAAAGTTAAGAATTAGCTCTGGTGGACGCAATTAAGCAATAATCGATTTTACGAAGTAGGAAAGGAATCGCATGAAAAAATCAAATTTTCTAATTTTTTAATAGAACTCAATACTTTAAAAAATTACTTATTTTTAGTAGGGGGAAACCCTTATGATCCGCACCATCTTTTGTTGGACGCAACTACGTTTAATTGGTTTGCAAATAGATAAGTCTGTTCCAAACTCTTCTTCACTGACTGAAAAGTTAACGCGAAGTTTAGTTTGTTACTGATAGGAAACATTCCGTGTCCCAGACATTTTTACGCAAATCTCAGAATGTCTCTGTGGTGGAGCGTAGCTATTTTAAGCTATCTAATTCGACTAAAGTGACTTTACATTTAACGCATCAATGCAATGGTATCTGTCACTTATAAAAAAGGGCACTCCTACGGTTTTGTTATCTTGGATTTTGTATCAGAAAACTGGGACAAACTAAGGCAGCCACATAACCTGCTCATTAAAAAAGGCACTCCTACAGAAAACTCCCAGAAAAGTGGGACAAACTGAGGCACAGAATCTGCTCGCTAACCAAAACAGGCCGACATACGGTAAGTTTTTTCAAAATACAAAAAAAACGCCCGTGAGTGGGTACGGCTACAAGCTAAAAATGATTTTTGAGTGACCAAGCAAAAGTTTTTATGGCCAAAAAACTCCCAACCCCCAAAAGGAGTAAACAATTGACGGTCTTCAAGGTCAAATTAAACTACCAAGTAGCTTGCGCTATGAAAATTAAGTAAAAATTATTGTTCTTATTGTATATAGTACCCTGGGTATCAGAGGTTCAGTTTTCAAAGAATATATTAACCTCTGAAGACCAATAATATAAATTTTATCGCGCATGTGCCAATCTAATCACTGTAGAAAAAATCAAAAATGAAGAGCAACTATTCATATTAATGTCTGCAGACTGTATCAGTATACAGTTTACTATTTACGAATTCCCCAGAAACCTCTAAGTGTAATTGAAATGAGTTCATTTCGAAAGATATCTTTTACACGATCCCCAAATGTATAACAGTAATTACTAATTTTTTGATTAAGGGATTCTCCCTTTAATTGAATCAAAACAAGAAGCCCGTTGGGCGTGAAGGCCCAGCAAAAGTGAAATTTTTGCGCGTGATTTTCGCGAATTTCGGAATTTCTAAAAATTCCAAAAAATGTTTAACAAGATTTCAAATTTCCCCCAAGAAAGGGATGGCCAAAGGATTTAAAATTTTACTGCGTCGAACAAAACACAATGAAAAATAAGTCAACAAGGATAATTCTCCCTTTCTTCATTTCTTAGAACAGGGAAACATCATGGAAAAAGTTCCAATCTTGTTCAAATTTACACAAGAGCTGCATTTTAGTCTCCATTGCCATACACGTTTTTTTTTATAAGAACAAACTATATAAGAACATAAGGCTTCGAGGCCCAAAAATTTAAGAACATTCTAAAGAACATTCTAAGGCTTTGGAGACTTAAAAACATGCATTTTCTTAAGAAATTACATCAAAATGCTCAAAAAATGCTGAAAATAAGAACATTTTAAGAACATTTTTAGGCTTCAAATCCAAAAAACTAAGAACATCCGAAGGCTTCGAAAATTTTTGACGTTCTTATAAAAAAAAACGTGTAATCCATTAATAATCGGTATTTGAAATAATTCTGTGTTGCGAGTTTGAAAAATCAAACCACCAATTCGTTAAACGAGACAGATCTAGAAACAACCATTTTCACATGTAGCATCATGGAAAAAGTTCCAATCTTGTTCAAATTTACACAAGAGCTGCATTTTAGTCTCCATTGCCATAATCCATTAATAATCGGTATATATATTTGAAATAATTCTGTGTTGCGAGTTTAAAAAATCAAGCCACCAATTCTTTAAACGAGACAGATCTAGAAACAACCATTTTCACACGTAGCATCATGGAAAAAGTTCCAATCTTGTTCCAATTTACACATGAGCTGCATTTTAGTCTCCATTGCCATATCCCATTTTAAATCGGTATATATTTGAAATAATTCTGTGTCGTGTTTGAAAAATCAAGCCACCAATCGTTAAACGAGACAGATCCAGAAAGTACCATTTTCACACGTAGCATCATGGAAAAAGTTCCAATCTTGTTCCAATTTACACATTAACTCCATTTTAGTGTCCATTAAAAAAATTCCAGAATCAGTTTACTTGAAATAATTCTGTGTCGAGTACGTTGTCGAGTTTGAAAATCATGCCACGTCCCACTGTCACTGTACTGACCGTTGTTTAACAGCGACAGATCCAGAAGCAACAGTGTGTCTTATTTAAATTTACACATTTCAGTTTATTTATTTCTATATTAGAAGCCATTATTTCCTAAAAATAAAGTCTTTTTGAAAACAAGAAACTTAAAATGACAGTGATTTAAGGTAGAATTTTCAGCCCTAAAGCTTTATGAGAACTTGAGCAAAAACTATAAGATATGACAGAATGTTGAAAAAGGTTTACAAAGAAAAATCACTAAAAGGTTTCTTTGGTTTGAAAGTCTCTAAAGCAAAGAAAATGTTCAAGAAAGTATGAATCAACACGAATCAATTTCCTCGCTTCGACCGCCATCTTGTTTTGTTTTGAAAACATTTGTTGTTTAAGGAGCGCGAAATCAGAAAATATATATTTTTTAGCCAGTACCCGACTTTAGCAAGCTTTTCCCTGTCCAGACGGCAAAAAGTGTGGTACTGGTATTAAGCGCCGTTTCTACCAAAACGGACACAAAGAAGGAAACACGGGAAAAAAATAGTGAGACTCTCATTAAAGGCCCACTCGCTAGCGCTGGGCCAATAATAGACAGACTTTATGTTATGATTCTCTATCACTGACTCTTTTTACAAAGCATTGATGACTTTTTTAAGTTGTGTTTTCAAAGACGGGAATAAAAGTACCAACTTTGAATTTCATCCAAGATCTTGGATGGTCGTCATTGTTACTTTTGTCTTCGTTGATTACGCGCTGAATAGAATCTCGATTCGTCGGCACAGCGTTAATATATGATTTTGACCTGTGCTATTCACGGTACGTATATAGAGCATAAGATTCTAAGCAAATAAGTATTTATATACAACACTTATACTCAAACACACAAAAAAATAATTTCTGCGCAGTTTTGTAATTGTACCCTTGCGCACTTTTGCAATTTTTGAAAAAAATGGTACATTTTTATCCAATACTTTTCTTTTCAGATTCGTCTTCTTTGTGATTGACCTTATTCAAGGATACTTAAAAAGCTTTTTAAAAAGCACTTTACTTTATTCTTAGATGATTCATTGATCAAAGAACTATTATCCTGAAAAAGTCACAAAAAGCCGAATTTACAAGGAAGAGTTATTCCGAGTTGTTCCCATTTGTACCTAAACAGATACGTTTTTGATATTTTTTGATTGGCTGTGCGCTTTTCATTAACTAAAATCAGCTCTATCATGAACCTTTGTTGCTTCATTAAAGAGTTATGCCGAAATATGTAATGCCTAGTTATAACTCTTTCAACTTTTAAATTCGAAATAACTTAAGTGGTTGCATAGTATGAATGTATTGTAAAATACATTCATTCATTCTCTTGAAAAGAGTAGTGATACTGATTATGACGCAAATGATTGAAAACCGAGTTGTTCCGAGTTGTTCTGAACAAAGGATTGTATTTAAGATGTTTTCTAAAGAATAATTTGTTTATTTGGCTTCCTAGCACTTTAAAATTGGCTAAAATGTTAATTTTCGTTGAGAAATTTAATAATAAAACCCAAAAACGTAAAGCCAAGTTATAATTCTTTTAACTCGGAATTTTGAAATTAATTATTCTAAATCACCACATATCAGGTATACTTTGCAAAAAGTTTCATTTTGTAAAAAAGACCGATGAAAACTGAAATTATGCAACGCATTTCAAAACTTAAAACTCGGATTAACTCGGTTTAACTCCGTTACAACAAATCTTTAGGATTTTTATCTACTATCTCAAAGGAAAATTTGGACGATTTTTTGTCAAAATTACAAAAGTGGGCAGAAAAATTACAAATCTGCGCAGAAATTATAAAACTGCGCATGACACCATTCAAAGTTCAAAATCATGTGAAATCTCTTCCAGTTTAAGCTAAATTTAACGTCAATTATACTCTAACATAATTTTGAACTTTGAAAGCCTATACTTTTTCTATATGTTTGACTATAAGATTTGTTGTAAAGTATTTTTTTCTATATGTTCTATCCGATGGTACCAATCATTTGCGCTAAATCAAATTTTAAAAAATCCTCATTTTTTTACGTATCATTTTAGGGGTTAGGAGTTATGTCTAAAGAATCTGTTCTCAAAAAAGTTTCAAAATCCTATCTATTTTCGAAACAATCACATGCGGTTGCGTCCTACGAAAGAAGTTCATAAGGGTTGGTTGAACCCCCTACTAATTTGGACGATATAAATTACGAGTAGGGTGACTCTCTTATTGATCTCTTTGAAGTTGGTTAGTTGTTAAAACTGAAAATCCATTATTTTCTTTAGAATTCTCATTGGAAACTATGGCACAAATAACAAAAATTTACTTTTATGAAAAGGCTTCATCTTTTTGTGGCGGCTCAAAATCACGGGAATATTTTTGCATACATACAGAGTACAATAGGACATCAAGCAAGGCACCTAGACCAACTATTCTTGGAAGCGTAGACACTAAACTTTCGGGCAAATTTAAAAAAAGTGCTGCTATTAATTGTGGTAATGGGAATCCCCAACGCGTACTTGATGTAAGTGCTTCTTTCTTTGTAGCAGATTGTTTTATAAAAGATAATATGATAATAACCTAAAAATAAATTCAAGAACAGCCCATTTTCCAGATTTCACAATCAGTAATAACTTATAGATTATAGTCCATTTTTAAGTCACAAATGAAGAAAAACCCTCCAAAGTCTTATCTTTATTTTCAGGTCTGGATGTCTACTGAAAGAATATCATCGTCCGCGGGTGTTAACGATAAGTTAACTTTCAAAAAACTCCAGATGACACGTGGCAAGTGTGGAAAACAGCAAGGACGTAAACGTTAAGCAAATCCTAACGAGAATGGACCGACCATTTAGTCCTTACACATTATTTTTTACATTATTTTAATTTAAGGGGCGAAAAATTCGCAAACAGAAAATTTTACGAAATTAAAAATTCGCAAAATTTCGCGGATCCAACTCAAAGCTTTGCAAATTTTACTTTTTGTGCAAAATCAACGGCTTAATTTGTTTTTACTCATTCATTCATCATTCTATTTATCGCCATTTTACTTAGGAAGTGCATCAATTTGAAATAGTTTGTGTTTTGATAGGTTATTTGACTATAATTGCCAAAGTTAAAGCCCCGTAAACGAATCGCACCACTCTGAATTATCTTTTCAACGGTATATAATTTGTTAGATTTGAAGCATAGGCTGAAAAATGGGAAACCAAACAAACATTAGTACAAATCAATAAATTTGTATAAGATTGCCCATACAATTACTACAAGGCTTAATATTCAAGTGTTTGAAATAAATGACTTCATTGAATAGAGGGGTAGTATTGATTCTAAATGGTACTCTGTGTTGCGTCAATCAACGAGTGTTCTTATTTTTCACAAAACCTTCATAATATGTCCAAAATAATATCAACTTTTTTCTTCAACAGAAGACTATAGTCTTATAGCGTAATACTCTACGGTGAGAAATTAGACACCGTAGACAACGGGTCTGTACAAAGATGTTTATGTTTTTGTGTTTGTTTGTAATTTGATTTCCGGCCAATTAAGTGTTCCGCAAAAATATGGCGGTAAATTATACAGCGGTAAATGTTTATACACATTTTCATATTACGTTATATGCTATTACCATTATTATATATTATTACATTTCATTAGTTTTGATTTAGCATTGAAAAGCTGAAGCGAGTGTTATAAATGCAAATTATAGAAAACGTATATAATTACACCATAACACGAATTACAATATTACTTTTACAAATCAAAACAAACAAAATGGCAGACTGGTTATGATGATGAGCTGATTCTTTCGTCTTTGACTGGAAAAAGTGTTTTGTATGTCTAATTTTATTTCTTGTCTTTAAAACTGAATAAATACTTACAGTATATAGTCAGAAGTTCATTTCAGCAGGGATTTCAATTCTTTTTCCTTTTTTAAAGAAATTTGCTCAAGTTTTCAAATGTACATTTTGTTGATATTTTTGTTCAAACTGTAATTTATCTTTGTCTGTTATTTTATTAATAACTACCTTTACTTTATTTATTATAGAGCTTCTTGAGCTTTAAAGACCATTATATGGACGTAACTCGGGAATGTCTTTCTTAACTTGGTAAAATAAGATACCGGCAAAGTACAAAAAGTAGAATGTATGCATATGAATCTAAAATAATTGAATGTGAATCAATGTAAACAAATTTTTTTTTGGTCTTCAAAATAGATTTACCTCTCTTAGAGTGTTTTCACTGTTTGTTCAGTGTGGGAAATCTATTTGGAAAACCTGAAAAAAGTTTGTATAGGCGCACATTCAACTTTTTCAGTTGTGATAGCCTACGTAATAACTTGCGCTCCAGTAGTTTGGTGAAATAGCTCATATTCTGGCTTTCCAAGTTAGGAGTGGCCTTCCCGAAGGCATTTAACGGTGGTTAGACTAGGCACACAGACAGTCATACAGAAACGCCATAAAGTGAAAGTATATAGCTATAAACTCAAAAAGTCTAGCTTCCTGAAGGCACGTCTCCTCATTGTCTGCGCTGCGATCATCTTAATAGATTCAATCCTTTCAGCTTGGAGAAACCATCCCTACTGGGTTTTACAGCGTGAAAGGGGTCGATATCCGGTAGGATTTTTTTATTACATTTTACCGCATATATAAAATATACTGTAATATATTTTGCAATTTTGATCCTGCATATTATAATATCCGTGTTACCACATACTCCAAAGTGAGACTCCGCATATTGTTATATACCCCTGAATTCATATCCGTGGAGTATAGTATATCGGATACGTATGATGTATCTTTCATATTGACCGTATATTTTATTCCGTATATATCTGTATATTCCTGATACGTATGCAACGTGAATAAGGGAAGCCGTGTACTATTCAATATATTACATCATATCTCTTGTATACGAAAACGGGAGAATGATAGGGTTTCAAGGGTTTTTCATTTTTCTGTATTATACTCCAGTATACAAAAACAAAAGCGGAAGATGTTTTTTATTAGCACACAAACCTTTTCAAAATTTGCTGTATAAGATATTTTTGATAACCTTTCATTAAGTACTGAAGTAGACGAGAGAATCTTGTTTGCGAAAAGAGCACTGTACTGTAATTACGAAAATCATAGGAGGAATCGAGGAAGAAAATTAAAACGATTAAAGACAAAAATATTTCAATGAAGTTTTTTTTTTTGTAACATAATAGACCAAGCAGAGCGTACAAAAATTATTTAACAAATCTGAAATGTTTAATGAGATAAAAATAGAGGTAAATAATTTATTGATTGTGTTAAAAGTATCCTCGAATCGATCGAACAACTAAATCGACAGTACAAAATTTTAACAACCCTGTATCAGTAACCCGGTGAAAAACATACACTTCTTTTTATAAGAACAATGAGGCTCAAAAATGCCAAAAAATGAGAAGAATTTAAGAACAGTGGAGAGGCTGAAGTTATAGAGTTATAGCAAAAAGAATCACTGGTTTCTAAAATCGTCTAAACAGTAAAGTAAATAGCCAAAACTTGTTTTTACCTTAGAAAAAATAAGAACAAAATAAGAACAATTCAAGGCTCAAAGTGCCAAAAAAATAAGAACAGCCGAGCCTCAGCAAAAATTTACTGGTTCTTATAAAAAACAAGTGTACTGTAGTAGACATAAAATTAAGGTACAAATTACGATGGGAATGAAAGATCGCTTGTCTTAAACGATTGTGTAATTCCACATGTTTTCTTTATAACAACATAAGGCTTCGTTTGTTAAAATGTAAGAACATTTCAGACCTAATTTCTCAGAAAATGGATAAAATACCCACTAAAAGATGAAAATAAAAATATTCTTAGGCTTTTAAAAGAAAAAAAGAAGTTAAGAACATCCCAAGGCTAAAAAAACGTTGGTTCTTATAAAAAAGGTGAAAGGGTACTGTTTACAGCTTCAGAGATAAACCTTCATTATAGATTACCGGGTGGGTGAAAAGTCAGGGTTTTTCTCTAAACCGGGTACAATTTGTCTGATTTTTACAGTATGTAGAAGTACCACCGGGTCTGTGACACAATACAGTATTTATTTATCAATCATTTAATCATTATGCTTATATTAGAGTCGCCGGCATCCGAATCTTTATTCATCACCAGCCAAAATGTTGTCTTGTTCAACCGTTTAATAATTTCTTTACGTCAAAGTTCCAAGTGATAGCTGAAAGACAAAATAAAATTTTCAGAAGAAATTCCAAAATTCTGTCAATTTGGTAGCTTGAATGGGAAATAGGGTAAGCATCTTTCAAGGTTTATATAGCGCACACTTTTGACATAATCATTACTCTTCTTGATGTGTTTGTACGAAGCTCCAATCCTTTGCGTTTCTTTTGCACATTAATTGCATCATTTGACAAAAGATATATAAGAACTTGCACGTATCTTTAATTGAGCCGCATTTCAACTCGTACAAATGTAAAAAAAGTAATAATTATGACGTATGCGTTGCAGAGCGCTATTCGAGAGTTACAAATCAGCTCAAGTGTTCATATGGTTAAATATCTTTGAAAAGTGAAACAAAGTGTTCACCATATTAGATCCTTTTGCCTTATGAAAAACAATCAAAAATTGTACATTTCTCAATATAGTTATTACATGGGGAAATGAATAATAGGCTTATACGCAAGTAATCGAAGATAACTCAAAAATATTTATTCTTACCTCGGCTAACCAGTTGGTTTCACTTGTGCAAACAAAAGGATTTGTAACTCCTAAAAAGGAACAAAAACAAAATCTTATAGTTTAAGTGACATCTTAAGTTCTTCACCAGCTAAATCTTGAAAATTTGAAAATTGACTTAACCAATGTTGTTGGTGAATACAATGAATGAGTGTGACTGTTGAGTGAAGAGTATCATAAACCTAGCCTAGAGTTGTTAATCATTCGCATTTTGATTTCGTTGAGGATAGACGTGTCAAATCCAAAATGGCTGATAGAAGTTTTGAAACAGAATTAAATTCTGTGACTGATAAACTTGTTAATGTAACAATTGGAGATATGATTGACTCATCATCAAATGACTGGCAAGATGTTCTCCTCTTGATTAAGGAAAAAAAGATGAAGAGACAATCTTGTGACATCGAAACACTTGAGAAAGAATGTATAGAGAGATATCATATGGACCACACATTTTTTGCTGCAGCTATTTCGAAACTCATCGATATGAAATGTATAAAGCAAATTCTTTGGCGTGGTAAGGTTACATTTTCACTCCTATCACCAGAAGTTGCTCCTTTCGAAGTCCCTCCTGAAGCCCAGTTTCATCCCAGTTCTGATTTCATTGATTTCAAGAAGTATGTTACTGATAGCTTGGGAATGTTGAATCTCAAAATTGAAAAGTATCAATCTAGTCTTGAGATCAAGGATGTTGTCATAAAATTGTTACGGGAAGAATTAAAAAGTACACAAGAAACTCTCAAATCTGTTCTTGTTCAAAATTCGGAACTTTTGAAACGCTTTTCTCCCTCAAAAAAATTGACTACACATTCTGAAATTATACACGAGAAAAACGTACTTTCTGAGATAATAGAGGATATTCCATTTGATGAAAGTGTTATTACAAATCTCAACACTTATAATGACCCGCTGAAAGACTTGACAATTAGAGAGCAATTATCAAAAATTCGAACAAAAAAACATGATGCTTTTATAACGCACACAACAGAAAATAGAGAGAACTTGAAAGCGAAAAATCATTCTGTTATTAAATCGTCGAAAGAAATCACACAAAAAAGTTCATCTCAGAAAAATCAAAACAAATCTGCTTCTAAACGAAAAGATCTTCTAATATGCGGAGATAGCATGTTAAACAACATCGAAGGTAATGGTGTCTCAACGAAGTCAGTCAAATCAATTGTAAGAAGTTTTCCAGGTGCTGATTCAACTGATATGATCGACTACTTGAAACCGTTGTTAAATAAAAAGAAGCCAAAGTATCTCATATTACATGTAGGTACAAACGATATCACATCTGGGTGCGACACAGTTAAAAACCTTGAAAAAATCCGAGAAATGATCAATCAAATCACTCCTGAAACAGAGCTAATCATATCAAATGTGATTACTCGCGATGATAAACAAGGAATTCAATCTGAAGTAAATGGTATTAATTGTGTTCTTCATGATTTTTGTGAAAAATATAATCTGTATCTTGTTAACCATGACAACATCACTCGGAAAATGTTGTCCAAAAAGAAATTGCACCTAAATGGCACTGGAATTTCACGTTTTGCTCAAAATTTGAAAGAATTTATATTGGATAGTTATTGTTGAGATGAAATTGATGACCAGAATGATGATGTTCTTGAACCTGACTTGGACGACCTTAGGAATGGTAATTTGAATGGTTGGAAATCTTTGCAAAATTTGAAATTTAAAAACTCATCTAATTTTATTATCTCCTATCTTAATATTAACTCAATTCGAAATAAGTTCTCTGATCTTCAGGTTCTTGTGGAAAAAACTTTTGATGTAATTACCATAGCAGAATCAAAGCTCGATGAGTCTTTTCCTAGTTCTGACTTTAATCTACAGGGCTACCAATTTCCTCCTTTTCGTATAGACTGTACATCAAACAGTGGAGGCCTCTTAACATTTGTGAAAAGTGGCATTCCTACACGTCACTTGACCAATTTTAAGCTAGACCCTGCTCTACATATTCTTCCTTTAGAAATAAGACTTAGGAAAGACAAATTATTGGTATTTAATATTTATAGGCCAGATAGAATTAACATAGATTTATTTTTTAATACTTTATCCAATGCTATACACTTTTATGAAGTAGACTATCACAATATCATAGTCATTGGTGATTTTAACCTTGAGCCTACTGACCCCAAGGTAGCACGTTTCCTCGAATTGAATGACATGTCAAATGTCATGATATCAAAAACTTGTTTTAAATCCGAAAGAGGTACGTGTATCGACCTTATCTTGACAAACTCAAAAAACAGCATCAAAAATACGGGAACAGTAGAAACGGGGTTAAGTGATTACCATAGACTAATTATTAACAATGCTAAAGTTAAAGTATACTAAATTACCACCAACAATTATCAAGTATCGCAAATATAAAAACTTCAACGAGGATCTCTTTCTATATGAGCTAGATTATTGTGTCTCTAGAAATAACATTGAAAATTATGATGAATTTGAAAATATTTTCAACAATATTTTGAATAGGCATGTACCTTTGAAGACCAAATATCTTCGCGCTAATAATAAACCTCATGTTACCAAAGATCTCAGGAAAGCAATCATGAAGCGCTCTCATCTCAAAGAATTAGCAAATAAATCTCAAAATTCTGAGGATGAGGCAAGTTATAAACGCCAGAGAAATTTGGTCGTCAAACTTAACAAGAAAGCAAAGAAAACTTTCTTCAGCAATAACACCGGCAAATCTAAACACTTCTGGGATGCTATTAAAACAAAATTTTCAGATAAAAACTGCAAAGCTGAAGGAGGGATTCAATTGCTTGAAAACAACGCTTTACATACATCAAATGAAAGCGTTGCCGATATTTTCAACTCTTATTTCAATAGGGTTACTGAGACACTCGAAATCCCAACTTGGGATAGTCAAAACTCAAATCAGAATTCCGGTAAAAATTTTATAAAACCATTTGAAAAACATCCAAGTATCAAAGAAATAATTTCTCAAAGGAACACTGACGAGGTTTTTGATTTTTCCAGAGTTGAAGAGACTGACGTTCTCAAAGTTATTTCAAGCCTAAATAAATCTAAATCTGTAAGTGGGACTATACCAACTCGTGTGCTTAAAATTGCAGCAAACGTCTGTGCTCCATTCTTAACTTCATGTTTTAATAAGTGCCTGGAATCTGGGACATTTCCAGACAGGCTTAAGCTTGCTGATATCACTCCTGTTCTCAAAAAAGGCTCACTTACTGATAAGGTCAATTATAGACCAATAAGCTTACTCCCAGTTGTTTCTAAAATCTTTGAGCGTTTAATAGTAAATCAATTAAACGCCCATCTCGAACCACATTTTTCAAAACTCTTGTGTGGTTTTCGAAAAGGTCATAGCACTCAACATGCCATTTTGAACATGTTGAGGAATTGGCAGAGTGCTATAGCAAATGACCAAAAAGTGGGAGCAATCTTAATTGACTTATCTAAAGCCTTTGACTGTTTACCTCACAACTTACTTTTGGCAAAACTCTCGGCATACGGGCTCAGTGAGAGTGCCGTCCAATTAATGCACAGCTATTTAAGCAATAGGAAGCACAGAGTTCGTATAGGTTCTCATTTAAGTTCATGGCTCGATATTTTATTAGGAGTACCCCAAGGGTCTATCCTTGGGCCATTACTTTTTAATATATTCATAAACGATCTATTTTATATCATAGATGAAATTTTAAATTTTGCAGATGATAATACTTTATCTTCTTCTGGATCTAACTTGGATGAAGTTAACGCAAACCTTTTACACCAACTAAGCATTGTTCTTGATTGGTTTAAGCATAACTCAATGGTTGCAAATCCCTCCAAGTTTCAACTTATTTACCCCGGTACTTTTAACGCCGATGTTTCTCTTCCTGTTGGTAAAAACAACATTAAGAACGTCGATGTCGTGAAACTTCTGGGTATAAAAATCGATGCAAAATTATCTTTTATTCCTCACGTCACCGAATTATGTAAAAAATCTAACCAAAAACTAAGGGCATTGAGAAGGGTGAGACATTTTTTATCAGAAGATCAAGCAAAACTTCTTATAAACTCCTATATTCTCTCGCCATTTAACTATTGCCCATTAGTCTGGATGTTTTGCGGTAAAGGGGGTAGCAGCCTTATTGAGAAATGCCACCACAGAGCACTATGTGCTTTGAAAAACAAAACCATCTCGGAATATGACGACTTATTAACTGACTGTAATGCGGTGAGTATTCATACACGAAACCTAAAACTTTTCCTCATGGAAGTATTTAAATCTACACATGGCCTTGGACCACGTATCATGCATGGCATATTCACGGCATTGCAGTCACGTTATAAGCTTCGTTCTGGTCATACTCTTTCTCTTCCTCTATACAAAAAATACAATAGTGCATTTGGTGTTAACACATTTGACTTTAGAGCAGTTTCAACCTGGAACAAACTACCATCCTCTATTAAGTCGCTTGAAAATTTAGATCCTTTAAAAATGCTCTAAAAAATGTCTTACCTATCTGCACTTGTAAAAATTGTACATAGTTTTTTTTTGTTTTTTTTTCTTCTTAGTTCTTTTTTTTTTCAATATATATATATTTTTAATGTTTTTATGACAGTTGGATTTGATTAGAAACTTACTTGTAATTTTCTAGATACCACCCAACTTAAAATAAAGAATAAAAAAAAAAAAAAAAAAAAAAAAAAAAAATGATGCTGGTCAATGCAATGATGGAATCGATGTTGCTGGTGAATGCAATGATGGTGTTACTGGTGAATGCAATGATGGTGTTACTGGTGAATGCAATGATGGAATCAATGGTGCTGGTGAGTGCAATGGTGGAATCAATGGTGCTGGTGAATTCAATGTTGGAATCAATGGTGCAGGTGACTGAAATGATGGAATCGATGTTGCTGGTGAATGCAATGATGGTGTTACTGGTGAATGCAATGATGGAATCAATGGTGCTGGTGAATGCAATGGTGGAATCAATGGTGCAGGTGACTGAAATGATGGAATCGATGTTACTGGTGAATGCAATGATGGTGTTACTGGTGAATGCAATGATGGTGTTACTGGTGAATGTAATGCTGGAATCAATGGTGCTGGTGAATTCAATGTTGGAATCAATGGTGCAGGTGACTGAAATGATGGAATCGATGTTGCTGGTGAATGCAATGATGGTGTTACTGGTGAATGCAATGATGGAATCAATGGTGCTGGTGAATGCAATGATGGCATCAACGTTACTGGTGAATGCAATGATAGAATTAATTGTGCTAGTTAATACAATGGCCCTGAGGACTGAGGGGTAAAAATATAAAAGCCACGTGTTTTAAAGCTATTGAAAGTTAAATAGGGTTTCACTTTCTATCCGTTTATATCATCAATATCAAACTAATAAAATAAGTCATTTTATCAATATAAGGAAAATAGAATAATGAGAACATTGTACCTCTAAAACTGGCCTTCCCAGTGTTCGCGGGGTGTTTGCTTAATGACAATTTTAATCTAGTTTTACTAAAGGCATCTCATTCGGTACAATAAGAATATTTGGCTTAATAAAGCTTAAAGATACCACACTTATATACAAAAGTATATCAATATTTTTTGTAAAAAAGCGTCTCTTTGTCAAATTACATCAGGACTTGATTTGGATGTTCTCTACGGTTGAGAGAGCAAATAAACTTTTGTGTCTTTTTTTCCTTTTTTTTGTAATTTGTTGATAGATCTTTCTCGTAGAAGAAGAAAAACGTGGATTTCCTTTCATAACTGAAAGTACTAAAATAGCCTAAATTATAGAATTATCATTTTCCTTGTTCTGAAAGTTTTAAACTATTGAGACATATTTTTGATTACTTCGTTTGCATTTAGGGGGAATGTAAATTGCATTCACCAGGACCATTAATTCTACCATTGTATTCACCAGCACTATTGATTGCATCATTGCATTCACCAGCAACATCGATTCAATCATTGCATTCAATGGCAACATTGATTGCACCATTTCAGTCACCTGTACCATTGATTCCACCATTGCATTCACCAGCACCATTGATTCCATCATTGCATTCACCAGTAACACCATCACTGCATTCACCAGCAACATCGATTCCATCATTTCAGTCACCTGCACCATTGATTCCAACATTGAATTCACCAGCACCATTGATTCCAGCATTACATTCACCAGCACCATTGATTCCATCATTGCATTCACCAGTAACATCGATTCCATCATTGCATTGACCAGCATCATTCATTCTATCATTGTATTCACCTGCGCTATTGATTCCACCATTGCATTCACCAACAACATTGGTTAAGTCAATTTTCAAATTTCCGACCCCTCAGAGCCACCATTTTCAAACTGTTACCCTGTTACCCTGTTACCCTAGTGTTACCCCTGTTACCCTAGTGTTACCCCTGTTACCAATGTGTTACCCATGTGTTACCCCCTGTTACCCTAGTGTTACCCCCCTGTTACCATGTGTTACCCTGTGTTACCACTTTTAGTAACAACGTTTGCATTTGCCATAAGTGGAAATATTTGTTCAAAGATTTACATACATCAAAAGATTTTTACTATAATATGGACGAAATCAAAATATGTGTAAAACCAAAATGAAGAGAATACAAACACAACACAACATAAAAACAGAATCCTCTAGCTACAGTAAATCTAAATTATTTTCAAAATCTGTAATTTAAGCTTGCTTTTCTCTTTACTATACAATGCAGCATATAATGTACAGCAATGAAATAATATCAACATCGTCCTTGAAAAAAAATGCATCAAAAGCCACAAAAAATTTCAAACAGTATAGTACCTTATTTCTGTCTTAAATCTTTCTTATCATTTTTTAATAACTTTCTTTAATCCCAATAAAACAATAGAAGTTGTAAAAAAATAATAAAATATACTTAGCTTGGAGTAAATTCTGTTATTCTTGACAATAAAGTCCTTCATGTTACTTCAACTGCTTCAAATCTTAAGCTCAATGGGAACTTTCCGCCATCTTGCTTGCCGCCAAATTCAAGAAGACTGCTTTGTTGTTTTTGTGCGTTTGATAAAATCAAAAAAGGAGCTGGAACCTAGTAAGGGCGGATTTTTTTTCTCTGAACGGGCGTGAGTGTAGCGACACCCATAGAGTATAAAATAATATCCGAACACAGTATACCTATAATGGGTTATCCAAAAAGAATATAACGTAACCGGGAATATAAATCCTAATGATATGTTTACGGGAAAATTTATACTCCATTAGCCTCTGTCTTAGAACGCGGTCAGAAAATTTTGCGGATAATTTCACAGCGAAAATGCATCCAGTGAAATTGGGAGTAATGTATCATGATTCAAGTCGACTGACATAATTGTACACATAATACATGTTACAAGTTCTGCCTACGGATTCTCAAGCTCGGCTATAATAAAACTATTACACGTTAGTAGCAGACCCGACTGACCAATGTTATGTAGCAGGTTGAAACATGAGTTTCTGCTGGAAAGATGCAGTTTGTTTTCAAGTTAAATCATCAAAATAAAACAAACTGTGTGGGTTTCTTTACTTCCAAACAACCTACCAATAGTTTTGGAACACTCCATAATAAAGGAAGATGGCTCTTTATGTGGATTGGCTTTCTGATACCTCATATGTACACGATGTGACATGAAAGTGAAGAGACATGATTTGTTGGTTTTTTGTTTGATTTTTTGACTCATATATCTCATGGCAAATGGGATAGCAAATGACTTTTCATGTATTGCTTGGCTCTACATATGATACCTCTAACTTTGAACACCTCCAGAATATTGAAAAAAGCATTTTTACGAGATAAGCAGATAAGTTTCAATTATAATTTTCATGGAAATTTTTAATCGACAGATTTGGCTTGGCGTCAGTTTTGTTTGGTTGATGTTTGGTATCGTGATCATTAAAAGCAATGAAATGCCACACAGTCACTCTATACATGATGCCTCCAGCCATGATTGATATCAGAATGTTGGAAAAAAAATATTTTACGAGAAATTGTTGATAGAAATTATATTGACTTATTTTTACAATTTTGGCGGTGTGGGTTTAGTTGGTTGATAATGTTTACACTGTGGGATGGTTTTCAAAAAACTGTTATATTGATTGTTGTTTGTTGGAATTGATTACCAAAAAAATTTTTTGATAAATACTTTATTTTATTCATGAATCGAAAAAACAGTTTGGATAGTATATGTCTTGTAGTAACCAATGCAGTGTCTGTTTTCAAATTTTGAAAGATCTATACCTACTGAATTGAAGCTCTGACTAGCTCTGTTTTTAAAACTTTGAGCCATGTTTTTTTCTTTGTTGCTATTTAAGATAGATTTTTAAATTGTCGTAATGTAAATTTATGGTAAAGTTTTAGTTTTTGAGTTTAGTTCATCAGTAGTATTTTTTTCAGTAATCCTTTCTTGTAAATATAGTAACATTTAACCAGACTCATTGCCCTCATTATATTCGAATTTTAATTTTTTTAGGACTGATAAGTACATATTTTTAAACACCAAAACAAAGCAAACAACATGCCAGTTCTTTCTGGACAAATATATATGTATACTTTATTGTATGCTTTGAGTTCTATTTTAATCAACCCTCTCAACTGCTGATCTTTCAACTATCATTTAGGAGTATAGAATGGGCTTCCATAGTACCATTTTCACTAAGTATTTTGTGCAAATTTTCAACAAAGTAGACTTCTTGACTGTCCTTGTCCCTCATGTTAAAGTTGTTCTGATGGAGGACATTGCTATTTTTGGTAGCCTTCACATATCAATAAGGAGCTTTGGTGTAAATGTTTTTTCTGATGAAATCATACTAATCTGAAACTATTAGGCCTTTATGAACTTTCTAGAACAATAATCTTGCTCCAATCTTGAGAAACACTGGAAAAATAGGTTAGCATTCCCTGCCATAATTTCACAGATTTCCTCTGCTTTCTGCTTCAAAACGCTGTCGTATAGCCGAAAACGAAAGTGAAACTGTGAAAACGTCCGCAAATTCGGGCCCAGTCCTCTTCCGAGACGGAGGCTAATATACGTTTTATTCGTATACGGCACTGTATACTCACGGATGCGTATCAAAACAGAAATCGACATACTCCCGTATTCAGCTATGTTTCGCGCTGTGTTAACCTTGGAACTAGAATTTCTATCCCCATTAGAATTTTTATGGGAATTTTTATCCCCACTGAGGAAAAAAGTTCCACCGGGGCTGTGAGACAGGGGTGTATGAATGAAGTCTTTAAAAATCACTAATTTGTGGAGGTTACGTTTACAGTCTAAAAAAGTCGGGAAAGAAAGCATTTTTAGCGACAAAATTTTTGTTGATTGCTTCTCTTCTGAGTTTTTATTTGAAAGCAAGAGTTTCCATCTTTCCTTAACTTCCTTTGCGGTTTGATAAAGATAGTTTGGAATGGATCTGCGGGAGCTCTCGAGACCGCAAGAAATTCAACAAACCGAAGTACGAATTGATTGATACCTGATGTGTGGAAGAGTTTTTCCGGTGCGGTCGTTTTGACATTTCATTTTACCGCTATTGAAAGAAAAACGACTTCATAAAGACTTCCTATTTGTAAACAGTTGTTCGTCTTTTTCTTAAAATTATCTTACAGAACACGAATACAAATAAATTGATTTTCTCTAATTCGATCTTCAACGGAAAGAGAATTTTTCTTCGAATTGGAGAAAGATTTAAATTACAAAGGTCATTTTACACTACTCTCTAGCTGAAGGGAGCAATATTTTAGTTGGAATTGAAGAAAGATTCGAATAGTAGAGGTTCGAATAGGAGAGAATTGACTGCAGAGATAAAATTTGCTTCATTTACCTATCAAATATCTAAATAGTGAATAAAAAATAATTCAAAAACAATTTATAAAGACAAAAACTTTATATAATTATTTATAAGAACCAAAGAGGGAAACAGCTCCACCCTCTCAGTTGCCATTTGGGGGGGGGGGGGAGGGTGGCTCCAAAAGTTAAGGTGGGCTTGTGGCACTAATTTTGGATCCCCTTTCCGTTTTTTTCTTTTTTACACCACAATCATAGAAGTCCTTTTTAATGATCAAATACTCAAGATTTTCAAATAAGCTTCATTACCTGCTATTGGAAATTGGAACGAATTGATTGGTCATCAATTAAAAAATGTATCAAGTGAGTCAGTCTCCTTTATAAGAAATGGTAGTCAATTAATGTTTATCGACCTGCCCAAAATTGATTACCTAAAGTCAATCAATACATCCTCAAAAAATATATAACTCAATGATGTCTCAATGATGTGAATGCATTGCAAAAAAGATTTTGCAGAAAGAAAATTAGCCTTAAAAATTTACCTTAAATTCCACCAAACTCAACACATTTCATGTAATTTTCCAAATTTGTGCTTTTTCGAGCTTAAAAACAGTTATTTTTCTTATCCCATAGCAATATTTTGCCAAAAATAGCCCTCGATGGCCAAATTAAACTTATTTATTTTTCACTGCATCAGCAAAATTAAATGCCCGCCAAAGTTGATTGTGTTTAATTTTGTTTTATTGGGGGTACCAGTGGATACCTCTTAAAACCTACAACAAAAAATATATCCTGATAGAGAAAACAGTGAGGACTGAAACGTTTTCTGGTGAGTCTAGGCTACCCATGAATTTCTACCCTGGGTATGGTTTTGTGTAAAAGCTGTTAAGAAAATTTTTGTTGCTTCGTGATAGAATGCAATTTTAGCCTACAAAATGGTTTTCTTGAATAACTTTTTATAAAATAGTCCTGTTGGTCTCAAATTTTGAACAGTAATTCACTGCAAAGTTACTAATGCTACAATTAGATCATTGGTACCTCAATATTTTCAAAACTGTACGTTAAAATCAAATTACACCTTAAAACCTACACTACTACACTTTAAAACCTACAAACATTGACCCCTTGCTCACAATTTACTGAAACTGTAACTCTACGACACTTTGCGATAGTTTAAATTCTCGAAATTAGGTATTTTTAGATGAAAGTACATTTATAAGAGGTTGTAAAAAAGTGAATTATACAATATTAAAATAAATTTGGTGGCTAAGAGGGCCCAAATTGGAACTTTGTAGGTCTTAAGAGGTATGTAGTTTTAAGGGGTATCCGCTGGTGATTACCGTGTTGCGTTAAAAAGAGAAAATACATATATATACAAAAATGTTCTACTTTGTAGTAGTGCTCTAAGACAGGACTTTTTCCGGGACAACCTGTATGTAGGGCAAGAATGCGGTTGAACAATTCCCTAACTTAAATAACGCCATCTTGTTTGTGTTTTCAGAGTATATCCAATATCACACAGAGTCAAATCAGAAGTAGCGCCTTTCACAGGGCGGGCATTCTTGTTGCCATAACCACAGGCGGGATGAGTGATTTAAACAATTTAAAATTTAAACTACAAATTTAATTACAATTTAAATTACTTTTGAATAAACATCATAAATATTTTTAGCATCGAATTTATAAAGTAATACTTTGTAAATACTATAATAAATATAAATTAATTAAAAATATTTCAAATTAGAAAATGTTCCAATAATAATCTCCATTAATTTTATCTTTTAGAAGCTTTTAATTTCGTTGACTTTAAATCTTAAATGTATATACTCACACTGTCCCTTGCTTTTGCCATTTCCTCGTTTTAGGTCATTTATCGCTCGTTTCTACAAAATGTAAAGCTTCCAAAAAAGGGGATTCATAAATTACAAATAGTTGGTTATTTTCAAATCTGAAACTGATCCGAGGCAAGGAAAACCATCTTGATTCGAGACAAAAACTTTGACGTCATAAAATTGTTGAGCTTGTGTATTATCGGTTGAGTGGACTTCTTCTCCATCGAGAAAGATGGAATATTTGTAAACACCTCCACTTCTGTAACGTTGGTGAATCTCCACATTGTATTCTGTGTTGAAATGAATTTGTCGATGAATATATCTCCGATACATCCAATTGTTGTTTACAGCAGAATCGATCAAAATCTTCTTTTCGATACTGTCAAATGTCACGTAGGGCGTTCGTGCACCATATTTGTGATAAAGTGGACCACTCTGCTTTAGTTGCAAGATATTACACCAATAATTGTGTCCAGTATGGTTGCCATGGAGATTGAATTTGAATTGAACACTCCACTCAGCTGATAATACTGGGATAACAGCTTTCAATTTGTTTCTCTGTATGTCCTCACCTACTGTTGAAAGATAAAGATATTTTTAAGGACCTTGTGATTCCCAGGCTGGCTCACAGAAAGGAAAAAATAGGAAAATTCAGTCTTAGGTAATTTTGTTACTTTTGGAACTAAAGCACTACAGGCACTACAATAGCAATGTCGAATCAGAAGAGAGCTGAAACATTTCAATAAAGAGGTCAGCTGCGGAACAACCCGTAGATGAAATGGTTAGTTTCAAAGTGTTTTAAATCCTAACTGAATGAAGACTAGAGAAATATGGATTTTTTGTCTTCGATTTTAGAGTAGTAAATATCTTCAAAAAATCTAAAATGTGAGAAAGAGCAGTAAAGTAGCAAATCCTTGGGGATTAGTTGAGTTGCACTTATTAAGTTTGAAGCCCGAAAGGCTAGGTTAGAATCTTTAAACTTTCTCAAGGAAGAAAAAGTGAACCCTTAAGATTTACGCTGCATTTATAATGATGAGGGATTTCTTTTTTTTCACTCGGCATATCTTTGAAATCCATTTTTCTGGAAACTATGCAGGTCACTCGTGTCAGATAGGAATTATGTGGCTTCATTTCCCATTCAAGAATTTCTAGTGCGTTCCGGGCTTTAAACTCAAAAGTTGTTATCTCACCATCGTCTATAATAACAAGAGGTTGAATGCCATGATTGTTCGCTGGTACTTCCTGTAGAAAAAAATTAGTATACAAAATAGAGTACGAAATCCGAAAAAGACCTCGCAGCAACAGGGGTCGAATTTCGATTCCCTGCTCGTATTTGAGTTAATTAGTGTATTACACCGGATTCGTTCTTCGTACATGATATTTCCCATACTACAGCATACAGGATTGATATTTTAAGTTGAACGAAGCTAACAAAAATGAAAAGGAGTTCTTCAATTCCTAAGTCAATGTTAACAATAACAAAATGTCAATTTTTTCAATGTCTTCTCAATATTTTTAAGAATATCTTCCACCTCAGTGAAATTTAAAAGTCCCACCCCGGATGCTCAGCACCTACAGAGACAGGGGTGTACAAATTTGTGCATCCCCCTTTTAAATTGAACGGAATCCTATGAAATAGACAAGTAAGGTGATTCCACTCAATTTAGTACTGTACCTACATTATTTATGCAGCATGAGCTTTCGAGAAGAAATACAACTAATACCAATCCAAGAAAAAGTTCGTCACAAAAATGAGCCATCCTTCCAACATCAGCCTTTTTATGAAAGTATTGAACTGGAAACTTACCGGGACTTCATGTTGTGCAAAAACGGATTTGTTGTGTTTAAATCAGTCTTTGATTTTGCCGCAGTTTTCAAATCATGATTTTGTTTATAAATTTTTGAGTACGGTAAATCGGTAAATGCGTAAACAAATTTTAAAAAATCAAAACAAGTGACAGATATCAACCTCTTTCATATTCTGCATGAAAAATTACGTCAAACGAATAAGCTCTCATATAGGGCTTTTTTAGATTGAATCCACATTCGATTATAAATTTTATGAATCAATTGCTGGTTGGAAGTTTACCTCTCCATTGAGTTTTTCAATGTGAAGCCCATTGGCGTTTATAACTTTTTAAACTCTATCTGTCGGCATTTATAACTTTATAACTTCAGAAAGATATTGTTTACGATAAATTAGGATAACAGAGACATATTTATTACGGGTTTATTAATTATTAATTAAGTATGAATCGGAAAATTTACACGTTCATTGAGTTGTCAAAACCTTGCTTATCTGCATTTCGGTTGCTGTTACACATAAAGGTATTGTTTACGACTAGTCAAGGATACTGAGATATATTCATTACTCAACTAACAACTAATATTTTTTTAAAGTTGGATCGTCATAATGTGAAAACTCTGCCAATCGGCTCTTTTAGGCGAGGGGTAAATTTCTCGAAAAAAGGTGTATTTTTAATTTTCTGATTTTCTTTGTAACTTTTGTGATTTATTTTCATGTGATATTTTAGGAAGGTGTATGTGATTTTTTCGATAGTAATTTTATCTCTCGGTTTTAGGTATCGTTGCATACAAAAACACATAGCTTTATTGAGGCCCCCCCAGCGGACCCTCGATTCACGCAATCACACAATTTTTTTTCGAAATTCACGCATTCACGCAAATTTTCCTCGAGTTTCACGCAATAACCCGATTTTTCAGAAAATCGGAAAATCTTCGGGAAAAATCGGGGAAACATTGAAAAATCGGGAAAACTGCACATGATCCGTGGAAAAAAGGGAAAATTCACGTATTCACGCACAAAATAGCCCAGATTCACGCATTCACGCAATCAAAAAGTGAGTTTTCACGTTCACGCAAGTTTTTTCAATTCACGCATTCACGCATTTTTTTCCCAATTTTCACGCATTCACGCAACCGAAAATGCCTATTCACGCATTCACGCAAACCGCTGGGGGGGGCCTTTATTAGCCTATTACATAGGATTCATGCATCTGTTATATGTTCTTTTCTACTTTATTTAAAGGGGAAAATGCGAAAATTTGTGCAGATTTCCCTTCGAGAAGGAGGTTGAAAAAGATTGATATCTGTCATCAATCAATTCAATTGGGAATTAAAGTAAAGTAGCGCTCTGGCCCCAGAAAAGTTTGTAGAGTATGCCAACTAAGTATTTTTAAAGGGCGCTGATATTGAATTTGATAATATACTGAAACAAATTATGGAAAACTGGAAAAGACGTGAGAGGCGCCCAAAGTGTTATTTTGCGCCAGTTCAGTTTTTAAATTCAGTGATGCTGCCTCACCGCTGCCTCCCACACCAATAATACACCAACAAAGACTCGCTGCGAAAAAGAGCCATAAAAAGATCACTCTGAATGGATAAAATGAAACGCCTTATTTCCTTCATTCAAAAAGTTGTATCATCGATTTCAAAAACCCCGAAGCGGCTAGATACGTGAAGCCATTTATTTTAAACTAGTCGTCCCAGCATCATCTGAGTCTTGCTCACTCTCTCTGTCATTATCGAAAAATTACTTATACCTAGAAAATAATTTCTTAATTATGAGGAATATGTAAATGATTCCTTGTATTTTCCAAGGAAAATGAATATAACAATATTTTCTTGTATATTGAATTGGACTTTGGTTAAAACATTTTCCTGTACTTTACAAGGAAATTAGATAAAACACGCTTCTTGTATTTTTCTAAGAAAATTGATCAGTACAATTTCTTGTATTTTCCAAGAAAAAATTATATAAGATAATCTTAATTCATGATATTCATGCCCGGGGGGGGGGCATTTGTTTTAAAATTCGACCATTGCAGTGCAATTACAGAAACCAGTGCCGTAGGAAGCATTTTCATATTGGAGGGGGGGGGCTGAAGTTTAGTGACACCGCGAGGGCCAACCATGGTTTGGCCCGAGGGGGGGAAATTTTGAAAATTTGAGCTCTAGATTGCTTGAAAATGCACCAAAATATGCACTTAAAAGACAATTATGACAAATTAAAAAAGAAAAACTTTGTATTTTGCAAAATAACCATTTTTGATAAAATTATTGGGGGGGGGGGCATAGCCACCCCTTGCCCCCCCCCCAGTTGCTACGGCACTGGAAACACAACCTTACAGTGGTGCATTTTGGGATGCTGAAAAACCCCACCCTTAAGCGCGGCACATGACGTAGGGCAGATCATATGAGTGCCCCCAGGAATACAATTTGCCACTACTGGCAAAAACCGGGGTCTTTCCGTAGAAAATTATACGGCCAACAATTGACAAATTGAGATATCAATACAGAAAAAGGGTGAAAAAGAATTACCGTTCGCTTAAAAATTTGCTAGCAAAAAAGTCATGCAAAAATGGGAGATTGCCTAATTAAGCGTACTATATTTTTTATGACTGGTGATTGAATTTCGTTGTTTTCGAGCAAGGGAATTCAGTAGGGATGGAAAAATAGCACAATATTTTGCAGTGAGGATTTGATTATCATTATTTTCAGCTGGGGGAAAATTAGAATATAATTTTCCACTGGGGGGAATATTTCTCTCTCTTCCAAACAGTTAAGCAGGAAAGAATTAAATCAAGATTTTCAGGCTTTCTTTCTTTCGTCTCAAGTCGCTTAAGGTCGATTTGTAATATATATAATATAATAATATGATATAATAATATTTCTTTTATATGAAAATAAATTAATGAGAGCAAATACTATTTACAATCAAAAAACAACAATTTATCTCATAGAAATAAATTTATTTACAATTAATTCTATACAATAAAATATTCTTAACTAAATATTTGTCGTATATACTAAGAACGTTCACCGGTTTGAAATGAAAAGCAATTTCAAATTGAACCATCAAATATTTGGCGCCCATGAACCTAAACCGTACAAAAAAATCCTGGGAACAAAGGTTAGAATTTTTTTTTCATGTTTTCACCGAGACTGCAGTTGACAGGGTTTTCCACTAAAAATAGTATCTATAATTTTTCCCTGACTGGCTGAACAAAATTTCACCGAGTAAGCGAAAAGAGTCGGATATTTACAAGGGAAATGATCCAATCGGAATCAATAGTGACATGAGTTTTAGCACTGTACTCTTTTTCATATTCAACCAAGGTAATCCATAAGGTGGAAACGTAAGGGCGTAAGAGTAGACACGCTACCAAAACTAGTGACGGTTGACGTAATAATAGTCAAGTGAGTGAAGTAGTGAAAATACATCTAAAAGCAAGCCAAAATTAAGGAAGTTTTGTTTGAACGTAAACAGAACTGTAGAAACGGAATGAATAAATAACGTATTCGTAGAAACGGCGTCAAAAATGACTGGTGTAACTTCTCATGCGTGCGGTCATGCTGGGAATCTAAAAATAAAAGTTTGAAAATTTTGGAGGTTAATTTGCAAAACGAAACTTGCTGATTCAAACATGAAGAAGACGACTCAGAGTCGAAAATTTCGCACAATGTTTGATTATTCATAGATGAAATAATCATTTTAAACGACCAGGACTGGGGGAGTACTAGGGTTGGAGAATGTCAGATCGGACCTGAGAAAAGCTGGGTCTAACAAAGAATAAAGTTACCCTTACAATTTTCAATAAAAAATTTAACCTTCTAGAGATTTTTTTGTTTCGTACCTTAAATAATTCAGAGATATGGGAAGGTCAAAAACCAAACCTTAGCATCAGCACAACCTGGCACCTATTAATGCCTAAGTACCCCCTCCCCCTTTACCATTAAAAGAATGCAATAAATAGAACGAGGCTAGATCTAGAGCTTTATTGCCACCTAAAAGTGAACTGTCCCAGTGTGGCCAAGTTACATAAATATCTTTGACATAAAGATATATAAAAAAAATTTACAAAAGTACAAAATTGTTTACACCTTGTAGATAAATCGAATTTAAACCGAATTAAACCAAGACATATCAAAAAGCTCAAATGATATATTTTGCTATTTTTGCTATCTTCAATATTTTAGCACACAAGGCTGTACAGTAACTTTTTATCCTGTAGAGATACGTAAAATTCGTGCAGAGATTCGAAATCCTCAATGTTGAAATGTGCACGCTTTTTCTTTTATAAGAATAAACTTCTATAAGAATACCAGGGTAAGATTTCAGAGTTAGAACAATAGGCCTATTGTTTAGAATAGAAAAATAAGAATAATGCTCACCCTCAACCAAAGTACACTATTCTAATAAAACAAAAAGCGTGTACTTACATGAAATATTTTAAATCTGGTGGAAAATTTAGGCAAAATTTTAGACCTATATTCTTTCTGTAAAAATTGTTTACCTTTAAAAGCTTTTGTTACTGCTTTTATTTGCCTTGCATCCATATCATTGAGATGTGGAAACATTTTTTTGATTGACTTTACAGTATGACTTTTTTGCCTATTTTTTGCCTATAAATAATCGAATGAAAAACATTTGAAACATATGAACAATATTATAAGAGACGTATAGTCCGGGAGCCAAACCTGAAAAATGGCATTTTGCTTAACCCAAGATCCTACAGGATAAACTATATATTTTTGGAATCCTCAACTATCCTAGTTTAAGAAATGGTCGGTCCCCAATCCTTATTCCTGGTCAATTTTCATACTGGGCCCGAGTTTAGGGGGTACTTTTTACCCTTTGTAAGGATTTGTTAAGGAAAGTATCTTTCCATGTATGATATAATTTGCTATATCTCATGAATAAATTGACCAATTGCTTTGAAACTCTGCCAAAAGTTTCAAGATAGATTGGTGATCATCATTGGGAACAAACTTTTGCAAAAAATTATTTTTGGGGGTTTACCTGGGGGGAAATAGGGAAAATTCAGGTATTTTAACTGAATTTTGACACTTTATAAGATTGGGACCTACTAAAACAACTTTTAATGAGGCAAAAACTTATACACCAGAAAAATTCCTTGTCAACTGTATTTAGTATCATTTTCGACGCTTCAGGGGGTAAAAATGCTCATTTTATTGAATTTTATTACGAATTTTACATAATTTGAGCAATTTTCACTGCTTATATCGCCTAAAATATCTTTGAAAATATTTTTAACTTGATCTTTGTGTATTATACACTAGAAAATTACAATGCTGACTTGAAACTTTCACATACAGGGTGCAGTTTGAGAAACCAGGGGGTAAAATTGACAATTTTATTTGAACGACTTTTAACGACTTTTATTGATTTTCGGCCCATTTCACCTTTAGAACAGCATAAAGGTGTACAACGTTCGGTTTCTAACTTCTGGGAGCTGGGATACTTTTGGTAGGCAATAGAGGAAAGTAATTTGTGGTTTTCATTGTCCGTCAACAGGGATATAGGTGACAAATCAGGGGGTAGATATGCAATTTGTAGTTCGCAGTCGCCTGAGTTTGGATGTTTTTCTTGAGAAGTTGCCTCAAAAAGCTAGATTTTTGGATGGAAACCAGCTCTAACAAACTTCAAATTACCATTCCATAATTTCTTAGTCCTTACTACACAACATTTCGATGCTTTTAACTGAAGTTATGGCTACATAGTTACAGTATCACAAACAACCATATATTTGCAAATTTCAACCGTCTCAAAAATATGTCTGCTCCAATGCAATGAAAAAATCGACATCAATTCATCTGTTTTATTCATTTAAACTCCGAAAAGGTAAAATTTATCCGACTGAAAAATTTAAAGACTTTCTAAATTTTCAATTCTATTGAAAAAATTAAAAAAAAATTTTTCCACACTCTCGCAATAACAGAACTAAAATTCTTTCAAACTCCTAAAAATATTCCCACCCTAAAAAAACATATTTTTCTTACCAAGACGAACGAAACGAAACGGATGCTTTCTTTGGTAACACCATCACAACCAGGATGTTCATTAGGGCGTCGACCATCTTCATTTTTCAATTCATGATACGCTCCTTTGTCCAACAACCATCTGATGACGTCAAGATTGTTGCGACGTGCTGCAAAATACAATGGTGTGTTTGTTTCTTCCATTGATCAATATTTCGATCGTTTGTTGATCAAACTTTTCCAAATAACGAACTGTTCCATGACGATCAACATAATGAATAATATTCCAACCATCAACATTGCTCACGAGTGAAAAATCCAGAGGATATTCCATCAAGTAAACGAAAACGTCGAAACGGTCATTCAAATCAGCCCACATGAGAAGTGTCCAACCATCACCATCACGCAACGAGTTGACGATGTTCGGTTTTTGGTGGACAATTTTTCAATAATCAATATTTGAGACAAAGGGGAGTTCCCGGCGAAATTTCAAACGCCACAAATGATTACTAAGCGCCTTAAACTACAGTTGGAAAGTAGAGTTTTAACTCTGACTTTTAACATGAGACTTAAGACTTAAGAATCTCAGGATTTGAAAGCTCAAGTTTGCTCGAATAAGGCTTGGAATATAGCCTAGAAGTCACCAAACCCCTCTAAAATCGAAATATTCAACATAAACAAAATTCTTAAAGCTATTGATTATGGTGAGTATGGATGTTCTATCTTTATCGATTTGCAAGAAGCCTTTGATACCGTCGATCACTTAATTCTACTGTCAAAGCATGATTTTTATTGCATTCGTGGCAAAGCTCTTGACTGGTTTTGTTCTTTTCTTTCTGGTAGATCACAATTTGTGTCAGTATCTGGTAAAAACTGAAGATCAAATCCCATGTAATATGGTGTCCCACAAGGCTCTGTACTTAGCTACCGTGGCTGATTTAGACACGTGTGTGTGTGCTGTTTTAAACTGATCAACACATAAAATACACAACCTGCATAGCACATCTATTATATGCATACATTATGATGTACACATAACATACATATAACCTGCATAATACGTCTATTATATGCTATGAGGATACTAAGTATAGTACATAAGTTGGCCGTCCTATGTAAATTTACTACATGACAAACCTTCCTGGTAGATTTTTAAACTACCGACCGAGAGTTCATATTACCGGGCGAGAGTTTAGACATCCGGCCGGTAGTTTTAAACTCTCGGCCGGTAATTTGAACTCTCGGCCGGTAATTTAAACTCTCGGCCGGTAGTTTGAAACTCTCGGCCGGATGTTTAAGAGACGCGGCCGGACGTTTAATCGAACGAAGTAGCTTTCGCAAATTTATTTGTGAGAGCTTAGCTGTACAGGGTCCAAAACTCTTCAACAGTATTCCCTCTGACATACGAAATATCACTGGCTGTTCAAAAGATTCATTCAAGAAACGACTCGATAAAGATATGTGCTCTATACCCGACAAACCTCACACTACGTCGCGACAAACAAGATTGACTGAATCAAATGCTCTTTTCGATCAAATTATACGTGTTGGGCTCAACGAGCTGGACAGATGAATATCATCAAATCAAACTGAAGTATACTGAAGTAAGTAAAAGAATCAATGCCAAATGTGTGGTCATTCGCTAAAATCTCCTGAGAAAAAAAGACTCTAAGGTGTGAGACTATGCTTGATGGTTAGGGCTATGTTTTCCATGTATATATACTGAGCCATTAAAGAAGTTTACAGGAGAGTACAAAAGGACCACAGGGAACATACAAAAAGAGTCACAAGAGCCTACAAAAAGGACCATGAGGAACGTACAAAGATACACGGAAAACGTACAATAAGGTACACTGGAAACGTACAATAAGGGGACAAACTGGAGTTTTTACAAGCTCTTATTTGGTTTGGTTGGTCGTTAACCTGTAATAAAACAATTTTGTTACTTTTTCTAAAGAACGCGTCATCTCTTTTTCTTTTAATGACCAATTAGTGAAGTATCTTATGAAAACTCCAGAAAATCCCACAATAAGGTACACTGGGAACTTGGAATAAGGTACACGGGGAACTTGGAATAAGGTACACGGGGAACTTGGAATAAGGTATACGGGGAGCGTACAATAAGGTACACGGGGAACGTACAATAAGTTACACGGGAACATACATGAGGTAAATACACAGGGAAATTGCAATAAGGTACACGAGGTACGTGTACGTACAATAAGGTACACTGGGAAATTGCAATAAGGTACACGGGGAATGCACAATAAGGTACACGGGGAGTGTACAAAAAGGCACCCGGGAACACACAAAAAGGACCTATCGAGGGCATACAAAAGGTTCACAGGTATGTACAAAAAGGTACACAGGGAGCATATATACAAAAGTTACATGGCGAACATACAAAAAGGTACAAAGCGAGCATACAAAAAGGTACACAGGCGACAGGGATATTTTAACATCCAGTTTTCTTTAGCATCATACATCAAGACAAGGCTAAATACATGGGCCACAAATAAAAGTGCAAGCTTTTCCAAGTTTTGATCATTAATATCTAAACAATATACATAAAATCAGAGAGAAATTTATGCTTACCTTCTTCTCTTCTATTCAATAAAATAGGAATAGATATTTCCATGTTTTTCAGCTTCTTTCTCCACCCCTCTTCTTCTCCTTTCTTGAGATCCGGAATCTCAAAAAACCCGTGCAAAATCGAATGTGATTTCGGGACGGGGGTCATGTTGGAAATTTGGAAATCACAATATTGAATTTTGGCATGGTCTCTAATACACTGGATATAAAGTGTTTATAGTTTTTGGAAAGTTAAGTTTTTTCTTTATAATACTTAGGGTGTGCTATATTTAAAAATTGAGTTTACAAAAAGTTATGATTAAAAAAAATTTTCAAAGCTCTGTAGAATTTTACTGGGGAAAACAATAATTTCAGCACACACGAGAGAAACTCAGGCAGTCATCTGAGCTTTACACACAATCATTTGTTTTATGAAAGGCTGGTAAAAACCCCTGCCATATTTTGATAGGAAAATGTATACTATTTTTTGAAAAATCTAAAACCCAGTCTTTATAAAGAAACGATTCCCCGCTAAATTTTCGCGACAACTTTTAGTCACGTACTGAAGTGCCTACTGAAGATGACTATGTCGAAAAGCTTATGCTTAATTTTTAAATGAAAAACTTTCGTGTCTAATTCTTTATTAACTTGAATTTTCAAGGAATACTTTTAATCGCAATTTTCATGTGCTTTCTATTTTTTGTAAACCGTAGGAATAGGGAATCTTCCTTTGCGTAATATTACTGTCAGAAATGATTCCCTGATACCTTGTTTTGACACACGATCGAAGTAGGAAAATCTTTTCCCACAAACAACTCTCACTCTCTTCTTTTTATGTTAGCAAGGAATCCTCATCGATCGGAGGGCTTATATAAAATAAAGGGCAAAATGTAGAAAACTATAACTCCATATTTTTGACCTGGCTACACATTTTTTATAAGCAACTCCGTTTTTCGGGTCAGGCCTGATATTGCTTAGCATTCTGTCTCATTTTCTGAAAAATTTGCTTGGAGCAGCCCTTATATTATACCATATTTATGCTTATTGGGTCAAAGGCTTTCGTTTTCCTTAGTTAGATTATCTAAAAATCTTTTACTTTATGAGATAGTGAAAAGAAATTGGCAAATTTGAGGCCTCGAGCCTTAGCAACCCAGTTATAAGAAAAAAAAGTGTAGTTGACCAAATGGAATTAAGTTTTCAGGACTTTCTCAACGAACTGACTTGTCATATGAGATTTATCAAAATTCATCTTAATCAAAAGTAACTCAGGTTATGGGAAAGGTGTATAGGGCTGTTCCAGGGAGAAGCTAAGCTATTCTGATTTCAATCCTTCTTTTTATGCGCAGATATGTAACTTTTGCGCGGCTATGTAATTTCTGCGCATATATGTAATTATTTTGCGCAGATATATAATTTCTGCGCAAATATGTAATTATTTTATGCAACTATGTTATTTCTGTGCATATATGTAATTAAATTTCTGCGCAGATATGTAAAACACGATCTTTAAAATCAATGGTACCCCCTTGATAGATATTACAATTACTTTTACCTTTTTAAGACTTAGGTATTTTAGCTAATATCTATATCAAATACAAGAAGTAATATCTTATAAGCATCAACTTTATAAAAAAGATATCCATAACTTTTGAACCAACAATTTTTAGCATTGTGTGATTGGCATGGAATAGGGCCTTAAATGAAAATAATTAATAATTAATTTTCTTTTAAGCATCATCTTTATAAGAAAATGATCTATAACTTTTCAACCACTAAGTTTTAGCTTTCGGTGATTGGTTCTTTCAAAGCAACCATAGAATAGCGCCTAAAATGGATAAGATTATTTTTCTTGTAAGCATCATCTTTATAAGAATCAAGGTAACAACTCTTGATAGACAGTCGTATACCTTTTGGTTTTTAGTTTTTACAAAGTAAACAAGGGACGGTACATAATGTGAGCAAATTTTTTTTTCTTATAAGCAACTACTTTATAAGAATCAAAGCAACAACTCTTTATAGACGGTGATATACCTTTCGGTATTTAGTTCTTACAAAGTAAACAAGGGACGGCGCATAATATGAGCATAGTAATTCTTCCTATAAGCAACTACTTTATGAGAGTCAAATAACTCTTGGCAGAATGGTATATACCCTCGAATGAACACCTCTCGCGTAAACACCCCTCCTAAAAGTCTTAAAATTTATAAGAGGCCCAGGGCGTTTATTCGAAAAAAACACGGTAGTTTTTACCAAAGTTAACAAGGGAGAACATGTTATCCAAATCAGTATCCAAATTCTTTAAAAAAATGTGAACCCATCTAGCGAGGTAAGCACAAGATTCGGATTTTCTATTTTTCTTATTGGTACAACCTAATGAGAAAGTACAATATAATGAGATCTTCGATAGAACCTCGACTCAAGATCTCGCAGCTATGTAAACTTTATTGATTTTGTAGATATGGATTGCATTTCTTTATATTACAGTGAGATAAACTAAAATTCTCTTGGTTGCCTTTACCAACACATGGACTAATCTATGATAAAAAAACTCCCTTTTCCTTTTCATGGCTCGATCTACGAGCAAAGTCATTATATTTGATTGAATTGTCCAATGAAATGGAGTGGGATTATTGAAGGTGTGATTCTCGCTCGAACTTTAAATTCTGAAGAATGTTATATACATTTCAGGAATATTTTGACACTGATTGTTGAAGATATTTAAAAAAATTACATGCCTTTCTTATTTTCCCCTTACAAATTAAAATAAGGCAAAATTAATTTTTTTTCTAAGTAGAATCAGCATTCTAGAACGGCTCTATCAAAAGAAATAGGGAATCTCCTAAATCTAACATTAGTTTATAAGAGTTCTATAAGAACAATTATTCTAAGTGGAATAGGCTTTCAGAGATTTGATTTATCAAACAATAGCTAACAAATATTGTTTAAGAGTTATGAATTGTGTTCTTATAAAGTTGATGCTTATAAGAAAGATAAATGTTTCTCTTTTAGGCACAATCCTATGTTTGCTTTGGAAGAACCGAAAGCTAATACTCATTGGTTTAAGAGTTATGAATCGTGTTAAAAACAAAATTTTCCTGATTTAGCACAGTCCCCGAAATTACATATCTGCGCATAACACCTTCATATTTAAACCATCATTGTAACTATTTTTTAATGAAAATGGTCGAAATAATGGGTCATCTAGCTTGGGGTTTCTATTACTCTTTCAAAGAGGAGAAATTCTGGTAATCCTTCAAAGATTTTCTAATACTTAAAAACATTGATTAATTAAAAAATTTAGTGATGTTTTCTTTTTACCATCAAAATAGACAAAACTGTTAGAAGCCAAACCTGACGCAGAACAAAACCCGAAGCGGTAATTCGCTTCGATGAATTCTTTTGAATTTAACAATAGAAGTTAAAGAGAATATAGTTTTATAAAGTCCAAATAACGATTCAGGTTATAACTGGTGTTAACGATTTTAAAGAAAATTATTTCTGTTTTATCAATAAGAACATAAAAAAAAGTCGATTGATATGAGTTTTTTAAGAAGACATTCAATCATAGTAACTGATACCAGTATCAAAATAGAATGCGATATGATAATATACGAGTTGCGAGTTACGAGTTACGAGTTGCATTTAGAACCACGAGTTGCGAGTTACTTTTTACGAGCTACGAGTTACGAGTTGCATTTTAACAAAATAAAATCGCGAGTTAAGAGTTACGAGTTGCATTTTAACAAAATAAAATCGCGAGTTACGAGTTACCAGTTGCATTTTAAAACACAAAATTCGCGAGTTGCAAATTAAAAGTACGAGTTGCAAATTAAAAGTGCGAGTTGTAAATTAAAAGTGCGAGTTGCAAATTAAAAGTGCGAGTTGCAAATTAAAAGTGTCAGTTGCATATTAAAAGTGCGCGTTGCAAATTAAAAGTGTGAGTTGCAAATTAAAAGTGCCAGTTGCATATTAAAAGTGCGAGTTGCAAATTAAAAGTGCGAGTTGCAAATCAAAAAGTGCGTGTTACAAATCGAAAAGTCAGTAAGAGTGAAAGTTTCTATTGATAAAAGGAAAGATATTTTTTAATTGATTAAATGATTATTGCTGCTCACTATTATACATAAAAAGAGCAAATATTTACTTTGCAATTTTTGTGTTTTGAGTCCTAAATAAGGGAATTTCCCAAATTAGCATCGAGGCCACGCCCTTTTTGTCAATAAATTTTGTCAACAATTAATCATTGACATATCCAGTCATAAGATCAGGTATTTAGAAATTGATCCAAATTAAACGAGGGGACTGAGAACTAGCCAAACTTTGCCAAACTTTGCAATTTTCGTGTTTTGAGTCCTAAATAAGGGAATTTCCCTAATTAGCATCGAGGCCACGCCCTTTTTGTCAATAAATTTTGGCCACAATTAATCATTGACATGTCCGGCTATAAGATCAGGTGTTTAGAAATTGATCCAAACTCAACGAGAGGACTGAGAGCTAGCCAAACTTTGCAATTTTTGTGTTTTGAGTCCTAAATAAGGGAATTTCCCTAATTAGCATCGAGGCCACGCCCTTTTTGTCAATAAATCTTTTCCATAATTAATCATTGACATGTCCGGTCATAAGATCAGGTGTTTAGAAATTGATCCAAACTCAACGAGGGGACTGAGAACTAGCCAAACTTTGCCAAACTTTGCAATTTTCGTGTTTTGAATCCTAAATAAGGGAATTTCCCTAATTAGCATCGAGGCCACGCCCTTTTTGTCAATAAATTTTGTCCTCAATTAATCATTGACATGTCCAGTCATAAGATCAGGTGTTTAGAAATTGATTTAACCTCATCGATGGGACTGAGAACTAGCCAAAGTATGCAATGGGCTGGAAATTTGAATCCTAAAAAGGGGAATTTCCCTAATTAACGTCAAGGCCACGCCCGTTTTTATATCAATTTTTGTCAAGAACTGCTCTATGTTATGTAATCTTTCAAGATCTTTTGGATTGAAGTCAATATCTTTTTTCAATTTTTTTTACAAAGCTTTTTACGAATCCTGAATCCGAATCCGAATCCTTGAATCCAAATCCTACAATCCAGCGAATCTACCAAAGGATTTTCATACCAGAGTGGAGCCAAGACACTCAAGTTTCATGTATGTTAATTTCAGCTCTTCTGGGGACAGTCTTGGAAAGATATTTCCAATTGAAAATTTCGTGTCACGATAAGCATTTTGTCTGAATTTCTTGTATAATAATGTTTTTCTCACATTAGATTTCACAAATGTATCCAGCTTGGAATGCTAGCCTTACTTTCAAACTTTTTTTCTGCAAATGTACAAAAAGAAAGAGCTAGAGAACTTTTTAAAAACAAGACTGATAAACATTTTTAAAAGTCATCTTGACATTAACAGTTGTCCTTTGCAGACAAAGCTATCAATTGTTTTCTGAAACAATGAAAATACAATGATCGCTCTCCATCGTTTTATAAGTCGTTTATCCAGTGTATAATAAATCTTTGATTTACCTCTTCATAGCTAACTGCTTAGCCCAATCTTGATCAAAGAATAAAAACCATTTGGATCTAATTTGGTTGTCTGTGGCGATTGCCAAGTCCAATTTTAGTGGCATTATTGCTCTTGGCTTTGTTGCAGCAACTATTGTTTGTGACAACGTTACTTGCTTGATTTCAGAACAAAACTATGGCATGTTATATATTTTCTGTTAGACAAACTATTCCTGAATCTGAAAATTCGAAAATTGCATTGAAAAAGTTTGATGAAGAAGAAAATGAAGACTTTTGCGAGGAAGAGTATTTCAACTTTGAAGAGCTTAGTTTCGGCGAAGAAAAAACATTTTGAAAAATTTTTCGCAGTAGATGGTGTATCTTTTACCGAACAATAAAATTTTTGCGGAAAATTTTTGTAAATGCTTCTTTGTCTCGAAATCTTCAAAATAGTGGTTTTTCATCAATTTTTCATCTGGATTTTGCTTAAAAAAACAGTCAAAACTTTTAACACATCATTTTAGAAAAATTTTCCGCAAAATTTAAAATAGTTCAATTCTATGCGGACAGTTTGAAAAAAGTTCGAAACAAAAAGGTTAATTACCCATTAAAACTTTTTATAAAAGAAGGTGATGCAACATATTATTAACGTCTTATTTTTTAAAGTTCATAACGTCATTTTTGCAATTAAGTTCTTTAAGGGATTTGATTAAAAAGCAATTCATAAAGACAATTCGTTGTTAAAAGTGTTAAAGAATCTAAAACACAACTTTTATGTTCAGATACTAAAATCAATTTTTTGACTATGGTCAGAGCCCTTAACTCACCCGAGGCAGTGTTCTGTCACTGTATATAATTCGATGTCGTTTTCAAAAAAGTCAGAACACACTTTCTCGAACAATTTTTTGAAGAAACTGGATGCCCTTTAAACCTAGGAATATACCGTAAGAATATTTTAGGACGTTTCTCCCCCAAAAAGTTAAAAATATCCATATGATGAAAGAAAAAATACCATTCTTATATAAAATAGAGATACGAATGCAAATGGGCTCGGACACGAATGATGACACATGAGAATCTTGCTTTCAAGGGAGAAATACATATATTATACTAAAAGACAAAAAAAAAAACCAAAAAAAAACACATTAAATTCCAATCATTCATCCATTGATCTAGAAACATAAAAGTTATAAGTTAAACTTAAAAAAAGATAATTTTAATGACATCGAACATATAAATCATAAAAGCATCAAATTATTTCAAATGATAAGGAGCGTTAGCCTTTTAAGATAGATGTACTTTACGAAGTTCTCGTCTCATAATTTCATGGTAAAATATATCCATACGAAGCTTTAATGATACAATAATGAATCAATTAACTTACGAATTAGCGAAATGTTCGACCAGAGGAATGTAAAGAGATGGAAAAACAGCTTCTTGAAAACAATGGAAAAACGGCTCGTCATATACCAGGTCTCTTGCCCTTAAGGGAGTTTATGTCGAGTAAATAGGTTTCTTTTGTTGTCGCTATAAAAAATCTGCATAATTAGCGTGTCGTGACAAAATTCTTTTGTTTCGAGCCTGATTATGCGCAAACTTTTAGGGCTTATATTTTGGGTACACCTCTCCTATACGAAAAGGTACCTATATCTTCTTGCTCAGAATTTCCTAGCGATTCTACTGATATAACCGCATCATGACCGCACCATAATATGGAAAGCTAGAGCTCGAGAAAATTATAAACTTCATCTTGATTTTACTCGACTTCTGAAGTTTTACAAGAACCAATTTAATATCATTGCGTTAAGAATTTCTTTTGCTATACATTGGTAAAAATATTGGTCCTTATTTTTAAAAATTGAACTAGTAATCGGTAGAAAGGAAAACAAATTTTCATTTTTATCGTCAAATCATGTAGAAACCGTCCGATTTGTATGGCGAGCCGTCTTTTCTGGACTTTCATTTAATGACCTAATCAACGTTTTTACAATAGAATTTTCAATAGAAGTGATCGTTTAACTTTGAGTAATCAGAAAAGCTGTTTTTCCATCTCTTTACATTCCTCTGGTTCGACGTTGAACTTTTCACCACCGTTGATGTCTCGCTCATCTGTAAATATGAAAACACTTCGCGATTTCTACTATTAAACCAATCAAAATCCTATATTTAGTTGCACAACAAGCAGATCATGAAAAGAATAAGACAATGCACGAGTAGGAAAATACAGAAAATGCATGCAACCTGTGAGGGTTCGAAATACAGTTTTCACGTCAAAGTTTTGGTTATATCACTGAATCCCGGAAATTTAAAAACATAATAACAACGTCGTACTGGTTTTTAGAGGTTAAAGTACCGGAATACTGAAAAAAAGGCTGATCACGGTCACTATCTGATTTTAAAATATCATTTCTCCGTATCTTTTCTCGTCAAATCCCGTAATACCGTACTAAAAAAGAGACAATCCCGTCACACCGGAAAAGTAAAAACCCTCCCCAACTTACATTCAATATGTATTCGATGGGTAATTCCATCGTAACATTCCATCGTCACATCGTCACATATTCTTGGGACCACATCTATAAACAATACGAGTCAACGATTATTTATAAAACTTTACAAATGACACTTTCTCTGCCAGTACCACAACCTCGTGCCCGTGTATCCCAGGCTTTATTTACACTAATGATGGACGCCAGAGAGTTAAAGCATAAAAAAACTGATGATGCGCAGGGAACGAGGTTGCCAGTACCAATCAATATAAATATCAAACAAACATTTTTTTCAGAAACATTGAGCAATCATTCTTACATGTTGTTACAGTTTCAATAGGAAGATGCGTAATGCGTAATTTTCCTGTTAGCAAATTCATGCAACAAAGTCGCAAATAAACGTCGAAGTCAACTGATTGGCTGAGACATGCAAAGATCACCTCATACATTGGACATTGTAATAAAAACATCTTTACGTAAGCATTTTTAGCCAATTTAAGCTTTTTTCGAAACGTTGTTTCGTGACTTTTTTACATGAATCTGCTAATAGGAAATTCGTGTAAGGGATATGGAATATAGAACCAGCACACAAGCTCGAGTTAAAACTTTTAAACTCTTACTTTCTCATTTCAATCTCTCCAACTCTAAAAGAAAATAAAACGAAACAAAGCATATGATTTTTATATCAATCCTATAGTCAACATCAACTTGGATGTTGATTGAGCAAATATTTCATTTGTAATTTTACTGTGAAAAGCTCTTCCCCTCATCGGACAGGGACCCTAAATTTCAATTTTTTTGGAAAAGTCTGCAAATAATTTGGTAATTTGAGTGGTAATTTTTTCAAATTTTTCATTTACACCATTGAGTTTAAAGCCCCGAAGTTGCTAGAGAATGATGAATCTTCAACCTTTCTCATGCAAGACAAAAATGAGGTTTTAAGATGTGCGCCACGTTTATAATTGCGGATTGAATCTAGCCTTTTTTGTTTGTAAGGACATATTTTTCGAAATCTGGCGATGAGTTTCACTTTCAATATGGCGTTCGTGTGAATACCACGCGTTGGGATGAAAAAAAGTGACTTCATTTCCCGGGAGATTCGACTTTAGAGTTTATGGTTTACGAGAATCCGAGAGACTTAAAAGTGTCTATAAAAACATTTTCATTTTAAAACATAAAAAACGAATATAGTATTTTGTCATACCAATGTTATGGAACTATGCACTGTAAACTACACCCAGCTTGAACATAAACGTATCAATCGTATGAATTGTTGTAAGAATTTAATTACCAGCTTGGAGGCGTTCCTTTTCTAAAAAAAAAAAAACACAGATTTTTTCATTTGGTTGGTTTATCAAATTAAATGACTAATGACCTTTTCAACCGTGGCTGTCAATTGTCGCACGGGCATTTTTCTATCCGTTTTACACCCCTAAAACCGCCCCTTTCTTTTTTCGCACCAATAGACAATAGAAAAAGGTGTAAAAAAGGGATTGGATCGTGTTTAGGGGGATAATTAAAAAATAGTTTGGCACGCGCTTGACCACCCGACTATGGTCGAAAAGATTTATTCTTCGCCACGGCACGACGTCAGAACTGGGGTACAACAGAACACTTACAAAAGATTAATTATGTGTTTTCAGTAAACATAATCTTTTCGTGAGTTAAACCACAGTGTTTGTTTTACCCTCGAAATTATCAAAACTTATTTGTTAACAAAGATCTCACATGACTTTCCGTGGCAAAGAATTGAGCCGAAATGTCAATTTAACATACAATATAGCTTTTATCTTTGCAATTTCGATATTCAAGAAATAAGTGGCAATGAATAATTCAATAACAAAAAGCTTTTACTTACTTTTTTGCTTCTCAGCAATTTGTTTCTCTTTTTCTGAACAGCCAATCAAATCGAGATGAAAAGTAGAACAAAAGGGATTAGTGAAAGCAATCCATTGAGCTAGTTTTCCGAAGGTGCGAGATAAGATAAAACGACCAAAATATGAAATATTCCTCCTCTTTATATGATGCCTCTGAAAGCGATTTTATTGTCTTTTTTAAGATTTCCCCTTTTTAATGAAAAACCTTCTATAATTCCATAATAACAGCCGCCCCTAACTAAACAGGTGAAATTAATATTAAAGAATTACCGTGTAACATCATTTGGGATATGTAATCTACCGCTGAATTGGAAAAAAAGAAAAATGAAATTTGAATGACAAGTCAAATAAAACCAAACAGTGTCAGATCGTTAGATTCTCCAGAGATTCCAGTAAATTAAAACATTTTGTTATATTTTTCATAGGAAAGTTGTAAAGTTTCCAAGACAATGGTTCAAGTTTGCCTTACTCCGCGATGTGACCACCAGTTATTGAAGTTACTGCGCGAAGATAGGGGTAATACAATCACGCGAAACGTCTTGAAAACAAGTCCACTTACTAAGATGTCCGGCTTCTAGCTCTGAAAATAGAAAAAAGGATTTCAGTTGAGGATGCTAAAGTTTTAGACAGCCCCGTCTCAATTATTAAATCGCCATCCCACCAGGACTTGAATAAAACAAACATTTCTTCGTAGTTATCTTACCGCGTTTCCATCGGGGCAGATCTGACCGGGCCACTGATATGGGAGATATTTTTAGTTCCAATTTTTTAATTAGAAAACAGGGGTTTATTTTTTTTCTCAGCCTGAATTAAACTTTTATAAATTAATCAATCGCATTTATAGATTGACCAGTTGTGACATTTCTCATTTTCTTTCTACTATTGTGGGATTAAAAAATTCAAAATCAACCTTACGAATCCTAATAAAATTCTTATCAGGCAAAGCAATGTTAGATCTTTTAAGTGTAGGTCCTCATCAAATTGATAATCAAACGTAAAGCAATCATAACAGTGCATGGTGTTCTAAAGTTACGCCATGTATCAGTGGTATTATTCACGTACCAGCCATTAGAGCGTCTTTTTCTATAATAAAGATGATATGAGCCGAGTTTTACCATGCATAAGATTTCATGAACAGCTTTGAAAAGCAAAGAATTATATGCCTAGAAACACGGATTTATGGCTCATTACGCAGGATCGTTTCCTTTTCGAGGTAAGGAGGCAAAAAAATATTGTACCTTCTCAAAAAGTCTCACCTTTGCGTTTTAGATCAAGCGCTATAATGAAAAAATTACAGAAAAACATTAAAACATTTTTATTGGGCAAAAAATTTGAAATCTAAATTCTAAACTATTTGTAAGATTATCAAAATTCATTATAATTTATGCTCCTGATAATGTCGTTTTTGCATCCCGTATGATTTATAATGGACAACTTTAAAAGGTAAAATTTCAATTACCAGCAAGTATAGCGTCTCTCTCTGCAATGGGTTGGGAATTATTGTTTTGAATTGTTTCATTGTATCAATTCGTTTGTTGTTGATTTGACCAAATCAGTATGATGAAGCACGGTGGTTTTGTAGAGAAAAATTTGGCGAAGGAGGTTGGGTTTGAGTTCGTATGTAAATCGAATAAAAGGAACCAAAATATGAAAAGAAAAAGAAAAAAAACGTTGTTAGTATGCTGAGAATAAAACGTTTTCAAAGTAAAACAAGAAGCCCAGAGGGCATGAAGGCCCAGCGAATAAAAATATGAACTGAACAAGACTTGAGTAGCAGAGGGGATTTGAACCTGGAGTCGCTAAGACAAGTCATAGACGCCTTAAACCATTCGGCTATCTCTGATAGCTCTCTATCTCTTACAACAATGAGAAATAATTCATAATATTTAATCTTATATACAGAAGTGTTTTTTTCCTAACATGTGAACAACTGAACTGTTCACATGATAGAGAAATGTAAAAACAACTTTTTTTTAAAAGAACATCTTCCTAAAGAGAAGAAGGTATTTTACGGTTATTTCGGTGTAAATCACATTGTTTTTCTTAAAACGTACTACATCTGTTATATTCTTATAGTTTTAATAGTTAATTGTATTTTCTCCTTTTATGTTTTCAACCAATAAAAACGATTTCAATTGTTTTTTATTCTGTCAATCATGTTCTAACAGCCAATCAAATCCTTCACAATATGTACTAGCCTGTGCTGTGCTTGAAAACGCGTATCGCCTAGTAAATTGTTACACACTGACACCGGCAGAATGCTAATGAAAGGCCCAGTACGCTAAAGCTAGCTGGGCCAAAAAATAGTGTTAACCAGTTTTTTATAGGCATATATTTTCTTGCCTTCCAGTCAGAATTTTGTAGTATTAGGCTTTTAGTAGCCCTAAACTACGGTAATTGTCATTCAACAGAAATGCTTTTACCATGAATCCACAAAGATCGAGACTAGACGAGAATGAAATATAAAACAATTGTGTTATTACTTTCTCTTTTTACAGACCCGGTAATCACCCTCCCCTGACAAAAATTGGTCAAAATATTGTCTCAAGTGGAAAACTATACTCCAAATTTTGTCCATGCTAAAAATAATCAAATAAACAAATCCTCACTGCAAAGTAATAGTGTTATTTTTGCATCCCAACTGAATTTTCTGACTTGAAAATAATGGAATCCAATCCCCATTGAGTTTCAGTTCGTCATTTTTACCCCAATGACTGAAAAAGTTTACCGAGTTTATGAGAAGGGGTGTATCATTAAAGTAAAGTATTGAGCTCTGTTTGCTTGTGGGATTGATAAATCGTATCAGCAGACTTTTTAAACGATCGGAAAACGTCTTTACCGTCAATCGCTGAGCAGAGTTCTAAAATATAGAAATATGTAAGTTTTAATACATTGGTGCGTATTCTAATAGACTTTTTAATATGTAAATCACAATAACCTAGTCAGGTATTGTTTTAATTACTGCATAAAATAATTTATCGAACTCTGTGTGTAAATTTCACCCACCTAAGATTCCTTTAATGTAAGCATAAAAAAGTTCTTGAAGTATGAAGAAAGCAGAGAAAACATATAAATGGGCTTTTCCAGAAAAAGAAACCGTGCACCCCCTGTTGAGGAGGTCCAACCTTTTGTGACCTACCCCCTTGGAATTCCAACCAATTTTAGGATCATACCCCTCTGGAACTCCGAATTTTTACAAATTTTCAATCATTACCCCCTTGGAATTCCGCTTATTTTTGACGGATTTTCGTCTGCCCTTATGGAATTCCACTGCATTTCAAACCTTACCCCCTTGGAACGGAAATGGACCTCCTCAACAGGGGGTGCACGATTTTTTTCTGGAAAAGCCCAATTTAAATCTTTATACACATGAGAGGTAGAGTTACTAGCAATGCTTACTTTTGAATCCATTCCGCATCCTTTTATTCATTGTTCCAGTCTAAAATAAAATAAAAATGAAAGGGGCTTCAAGTTCAATATTTGCATTCCATGAGAGAGAAGTCAAACCAAGTTGACTTGAATTCAAACTCAATCCAATCAATCTAGAAGGGCACTTGGTAATTGTGTAATTAAACTATAGTTGCTAATTGAATCTGAAAATCTCATTGCTTTGTTTAGGCTATCATTCACCAGCAGCACCTTTCTTCACACTAAGAGGTCCTTAACTTACTCTACGTACGGTGATTTTACTTTGCAAGATCATCCTACAACGAGGTTAAAAAACTAGTGAGATAGAAGAATTTTTTAATTGTTACAAAACCTTGGTAATCGAAGGAATGTCCACACTCTTACTAGAAATTCGGTTACTCAAATTATCTATATTGCAAAGTCGTCAAGATACAAAAAATACCAAAGTTTGAAAGGTAAAATCAGAAAAATGAGTGTTCCCAAAAGGTAGGGTACCCCAATTTGGACCTTGATTGAGCTAGTTATTGGGGTAGCCTAAAGCTTTACAGACTGTAACAAATTACCACTGTGTTTTAAATTTTTTCGGTTTTGTGACATCAAAAAATAGATTTGTTTCTTACTTATTTGCAATATCTACTCCCCCTACATTAGCCAGATTATCGACAAAACTATAAAACTAGAAAAGTATCGTAAAAAAAGAAGATTTCGACGTTGCGTTGCATGCGCCAATCAAAATGTATTCGCTCGATTCTGTGCGCTAGAGAGGGGGGGGGCTACAGACAGGTCAAAATCGTTCCTTGGGTTTACTCCCGCACCTTTTTGCCAAATTTTTCAGAACTTTGGACCACATTTTGTGGAATGAAATATCAAAACTTGGCGAAAGACCAGATTCGAACTCACATAAAGATAATTGTCTGACTCGAAGCGCCGGGAAATTTTCTCAGCGTTTCATGGCTTGCCAACATTGCCAACGAGCCCAAAACGGACCATTTAGAATATTCTAGAGACTTGGCTAAATTCCTGAACTTGACTGGGAGAAAGATTTCACTACGTTCCACGAACCGGGAGTTCTCAGGCGGTCCCCCATTTTATATAATTATTCCAGCCCGACGATGACTGAATTATCAAGCAAATACCAAATCCACTGCCAAAAGGTAAAAGGTAAAAGGTTAAGGTAGCATTGATAAGTATAATGGGCAATAAAAAAAGTACCTACTTCGTTACCCTTCCTTTTGGGAACACCCGAGTAAACAGATATCTTTATACATTTGTCGACATCGATAGCATATTGATCATACTGAAGGGTCGTATGTCGTATATAATAGTAGCAATTAAAAGGGACATTGGCCATGGGATATATGATGAGAATTAAATGAACAAAATGTTCGGCTCAACTAAAAAGTATTCTTACCATCAAATCAAAATTATCATCTCCACCATCCTCCTGCTTGATCGGCTCCTAAGGAATATCGAAAGAGAAAAAATAAGAAAGATCATAAAATGAGGTTGACATTTTGCTGAAATAACGTATTTTGGATAGTCATGAAATCGAATTATTGAAAAAACTTTCCATCAATCTTTACAACGATTTCGATAAATTTAGTTAGATAACTTGAAGCATTTTTGTCATCGATGGGGCAACGAATGCTGTTAGAAAGAGAATGTCACGTACAGTGTCATCAATGTTCTTTCTTTTGGAAGGCTGGTCCAAATGGTCCTAGGAGAAAAATCAAAAATCAACTTGAAAAAGTAACAAATTCTATTTTTCATTCTGAGATTGGTGATTTGACCCGGGGGGGGGGGGGGGGTACTAGGGTTGGTGAATGAGGGGTATGTGCGGACGGGACCTCCGAAAACCGACCCTTAGAGAGACCAAATTTTAGTGAAATAGTGACCCTTAGAGAGACTTTTTCGAAAAATTTTCCGTGATTTTCAAAAATTTCCTACCCTTAGTGAGACTTTTTCGTAATTTTTTCTCTCAAAATCAAAATTTTTTTCTAAAAGTCGTGATTTTTCCCACCCTTAGAGAGACTACTTTGAAATTTCCTGATTTTTGTTCAACATGTTAGATGATTCCCCATCATCATCATCACCATCATTAAGGATTTATTTCTAAAAATGCGATCACCGACCAGCCTTTCAAAGCCCTCGATGAACCAATACCTTTCTACGTAAAAGAATTCTTTCAAGGGCGAAAAGTAACCAGAGACAAAATTGACACACAGAAGAAAATGCTAATGGACGAAGTTAAAGGACTTATTTCAAGCAGATCAAGATCGGGTTTGGCTCCAAAACTAAGTCATTTGGAAAAAAATAGCACGAGACTTAAAGGGAAAATATTGTATGGTACACGTTTTTTTTATAAGAACAAACTATACAAGAACATAAGGCTTCGCTGGCCAAAATGTTAAGAACAGGTTAAGAACATTTTTAGACTTACACAAAAAGTTATCTGAAGGCTTCAAAAAATTTGAATGTTCTTATAAAAAAACGTGTATCCCAGAAGTGGTAACTATCAGAATACACGAAATACTCTTAAAATACTCTTATTTTTCATGCCTTCCATGCTTACCTGGGGAAATTCTTCGTCTTTAACTTCTACTTTTTCCATTACTTCTTGTTTAACATCCTTCAATTGTACAGGAAAATAAATTACACTTAATTAGTTTAATTCGCTCGTATGAATCTCTGATCGCTAAGCAAAGAAATCTAGTTTCCATCAGCCTGTCATTAATTCCAACTGTGCTGTTATTCCCAACTTCAACTCCAATTCTGTAGTTTTTAATTATTCAACATGACATCCTGACTAGCAAAATGTCTATTTTTGCTGCGTTCTACATCAAAATACGCTTCTTTGGGTAAATATAATTGAGTATGCGTGAAGCCCAAAACTATTTGCACCTACAATTTGGTTGGTTAATCTGTTGGCTTTTTCGTAATCAAAGAAGAAAATTACTTCCGTATAAAACTAAAGTGTGTCGCTAGACCCCAGAAAAAACTCCTTCCTTCTTTTAAAAGATCTATTCTATCTAGGATTTATTTTGGATATATTCTTCATGAGAAAAAAGTCGTACGAAAAGTTAAAACAAAGAGTAGATAAATAATCTTACCATCTTGTTGCGAGTAAATCCACAGTCGGTATCAAATGCTAAATGAAAACAGGCTATGATGTACTTAAGGTATATCTAACTTTGTAATTTAGTATGCCAATTATTCAAATTAGAAATCACGATCAGATTTTATAAGTAGGTATGCGTATCTTTGTAATTACAACATGGGAATAAGAAAAATATTTTAAGAGACGCAACAGCCAATCGATGATAACAAACGAAACTTACATAGATAGAAATGAATTCCCATATTAACAGAGTGATACTAAAGGTTTTCAATAAACCTCCGGTGGGCGCGTTTACACGATTTGGAAGTTAAATGTTTTTTTTAACAATAGATTAAATTAAAATTTAACTTTTAATCGTTGACATAGCCTGTACCACAGGGTAAAATAGAATTATCTGACTTTCTATTGTGCGCATGTGTAAGAAAAAACCACATATAATTAATACCTCCAACTGATATGGTCATATCGTTCTTTCTCTCACAATATTAAACTAATTAAATTTAATTGCTCGCACGACTCGAGTCTAAAATACACCAAAAAGATTTGTAAATTTAAAATATGTTGACACTGCCAACACTGCTGGGCCTTTACGCCGCTTAGGCTTTTCTTGTTTTTATCTTGAAAACATACCCATAAGAGTCGCACGTACGATAGGTCTTTACCTTAATGGGGGAAATATATCGATTGGATATATTTTTATTCAAGAACGTTAGGTAAGCAAAAATCCAATCGCACGAGTTCAGGAATACACGCTTTTTTATATAAAAATGGTGTAAATCCATTTCATCATGGATAATCCTAGCATTTTTAGGGAAATCGTGGGGGAAATGGGGGAAATATATCGATTGGATATATTTTTATTCAAGAACGTTAGGTAAGCAAAAATCCAATCGCACGAGTTCAGGAATACACGCTTTTTTATATAAGAATGGTGTAATCCATTTCATCTGATAACCTAGCATTTAGGGAAAATCGTGGGGGAAATGGGAAATAATCGATTGGATAGATTTTATTCAAGAAGTTAGTAAGCAAAATCCAATCCACGAGTTCAGGAATACGCTTTTTTATAGAAGATGGTAAATACATTCCTGAATCCTAGCATTTTAGGGAAAGGGGGGGAAATGGGGGAAATATATCGATTGGATATATTTTTATTCAAGAACGTTAGGTAAGCAAAAATCCAATCGCACGAGTTCAGGAATACACGCTTTTTTATATAAGAATGGTGTAAATCCATTTCATCATGGATAATCCTAGCATTTTTAGGGAAATCGTGGGGGAAATGGGGGAAATATATCGATTGGATATATTTTTATTCAAGAACGTTAGGTAAGCAAAAATCCAATCGCACGAGTTCAGGAATACACGCTTTTTTATATAAGAATGGTGTAAATCCATTTCATCATGGATAATCCTAGCATTTTTAGGGAAATCGTCCTAAACTAATCTAAGGTTAGGATCCTAAATCAGACTAGATTTAACATTTGGAACATACGTCTCAAGCATAAAACGGCATTTTTGTGAAAGGATTGAGCCTTACTTGGGGGTAATTAACAACTTATAATTGATTGATGGTGATATTCTTAGCATTATTCTTAAATTTTTGGCCATTTTCATCATGGACATTCTTATAAAGTGTATTCTTATAAAAAAAGCGTGTATATATGAATCCTGATCACACGAGACAGGGGTGTACGTATATTCCCATAGTTTTGAGACAGGGAGGCAGGAAATTAACAAATGAGGCAGGGAAGAAGTTGTTTTTTAAATATTTTGGTATTTTTCGCTGGTTTTTGATGCATCCGTTCCCATTACAACACCCGAATGCTTTATACAGAATTTAAAACAGATTTTTTGAAGAACGAATACCAAAAACACTTATTAAAACAAAATGAATGACAGACAGATGGTTGGTTGCGCGTGGTCATTGCGTTTTATTGTGTGTTATATCAAAAGATATTAAACAAACTTTGTCTCATGACTACAAAAACAGCAAAAAATACGCATTTTATGGGTTCATCAGTTGAACACTTTGTTTAAAATTTTGACGGAATGAATATTTTTGAAAAGCACTTTCTTGGACGAATTTTGTAAAGTAAACTAGTGGAAAATTTATCAACATTAAATATCTTTCCAACGATACCAAACTTTTTATTATTCGACAATGTTTGGAAAGTTATGTTTAAAAAACGCTGCACACCTTTTTGAAACAGACTTTGAATTAGAATACCGAATCGAATAAAGTGAAAATGCTGAAATCTCCATTCTTGTCGAAAATGTAGGATAAACGACAGAATGCATGCCCAAAATTCCCAATATATTATTATAAAAATATTGTAAATGCACTACACTCTAGAATTTTAGAACATAGTACCATTTTCCTATAATTTTGTGTCTGGATATTTAGACTAAGAAATTGCACGTCTAAAAATACTATAAGTTTGGCGCAAAACATTTGAGGTGTGGTCATTGATACATTAAAAGAGAAGGCGTATAAGGACGCAGATTTCAGAAATTGCTGTTAGAAGAATTAATCTTTTGTCTTTTTTGAGAAAATTCATACAATTTGAAATTCTCAAAAAGTAAGGATGATTAATATATGATAGAATCCATGAAAAGTATTTTTGAAAAACGATGATCATCTTTTTTTAGCCAAAATCGATTCTTTCGAATTTTTGTTAACGTCACCAGAAAAATTGAAAAAGATTTTGTTCCAAAAATTGGAGATTATTGTACCAATACCTATCACTGGGGAGTTTCTAAACATCGACCAGAAATGGCGACCAAGACCAGATAAATTTGGGTTATCGAGTTTACCTGCTCTCTCCACCGTAGAGAACATCCAAATCGAGTCCTGACGTGGCTTTCAAATGAACCACTGAGGACGTGGCTGAGAATTACTCTAGCTAAGACTACTCAAAGTGACCTTTGAGGTTACCAGACAAAGTGACACCTTTTGACTATCTTAACTTTTTCTCCTTATCAGTACACAAAGTTCCAAACATTAAACATGACTACTTTCTCTTGGAGACAATTGGATTATCTTTGTAACGCGAGGACCGTACTGTACATTGAGTACTTATTTACAATTGTTACGAAACAAAGACAAATATATTATATAAACCGTAAATGACAAATTTAGACGGTCATAATAAGATATACTAAGATAAATCACAAAAATGTATTTAACTGGTTCTTCGGTGATATTCTGTACGTTTTACAATCGATAAGTCTTTCGTTAAGTCTATGAACCATTCAATCTGTTCAACAATTTCAAGACTTGTTGCGTTTGAATTCTTCGATATCTCTTCTGTTTCGCTGTTTTCATAATTAAACATAACCTAAGGGACTCCGCAATCTAATGAGCCCCTTCCATGGACTAAAAACCTACCTCCCTCGAGGCTACAGGGGTCAGTCTGGTTCGCCAATCTGACTGATCTTTTGGTAGGACAAAAAACCTTGGTTCGTTAATAAAATAATAAATCTGTTATTGTATTCTTCTGTTAAGTTTTGTTCTCCTCCATCGCTTGATAGGTTATTCGGTCCCGTTATTGTCGGCAATCGCCGTATGTTCATGAAAAGAAATGTAATCGATTAATAAAGTTTAAGTACACGACCTTGCGTTGCAAATGAGATGTCAAGTCTACTCCGTTCCTCCCTTTTATACCTTAAGGGAAGAAATTTTCGCGAGAAGAAATTTTCGCGGAATTTAATTTCGCGAATCAGAGTTTCAAAATGGCAAATTTCGCGGAATTTAATTTCGCGAATGAGCCGATTTCAAAAGTTTCACGGAATTTAATTTCTCGGTTGAGGGAATTATTTGTCTACGAAAAGCCCTATTTTGCCCTAAAAAGACCAATTTTAGGGGTGATTTTTTTAATTGTGAGAATATTTGTGTTTCGCGGAATTTAATTTCGCGGTTTAACCATTTTGGTGTGTTTCGCGGAATTTAATTTCGCGAATTATGCCCAAATTCGCGAAATTAAATTCCGCGAAAATTTCTTCCGCGAAAATTTCTTCTCGCGAAAATTTCTTCCCTTAAGGTAGCACATGCTCAGGGATTCGCATGTCGGTACTTTCGTCCGAAATCGTGTAAGATATTCGGATTTCCGGATATTTTTTCAAAATATAGCGGAAATCGCACAAAATATTGTCACGGCAAGTGTGATGCCTGTAAACTTTATTACACCAAATATTTTAATTGTACCGAATGAGATGCCTTTAGTATGAAACGATAGAAATTGTCAATAATTGTCAATAGGAAAAAGCTGGGAAGGCCAGTTTTAGAGATATCAATCTCATCAATTATTCTATTCTCCTTACATTGTCAAAATGACTTATTTTGACAAAATAATGATCTGATGATCAAATATAAAACTTCCTAAATAAATTCCAGCACAAATTTTGCCACTAATTAATTTGATGCCGAAAATACAAAAGGATAGAAATTGACACTCTATTCAAGCTCCATTGCACGTGGCTTTATAATCACTGTAGGTGAGACAGGGGTGGGCTTTACTCTTCAATTCGATAAATAAATGATCATAAGGGAAAGACTCTACGGTGGAGAAAGGAGAACAACTCGATAACCCAAGTTTATCTGGTTGCTGGTCGTGTTCGCTGGCATGCTCTTAGATCGGATGGCCAATAGTCACCTTCATTTTTTTATTCTATTTTTTTATCCACGGATCGCTGATAGTCACTTTTCCGGGGCTTTTGTTGTTTGGAATTGGTTAGGTAGGGTCAGGGTTGCTAGTAACGGCTTGTCACTGTGCCGGATGCATACTCGGCGCCTTGGGCCCCGCAGGGTTGCTATAACGGCTCGAATTTCAGTCAGGTTTAAAAAAGGGGTACTTTTACCCATATTATAATAATATTACCCCCGTCTTTTGCCAGTTCGGTATAATATGTTATGAATTGCGTTGTTTTGCTGTGCGGCGATGGCTCAACGGATAGAGCTTTGGCTTCCGAATCTGTAGGTCTTTCTTTGGTGGTGGTTCGAATCCCACTCGGTGCGAAAATTAGACTGGTCGAAATTGATGGACAAATGATTGACAGGTATGAAAACTCAGTCAGAAATGAGAAACTAAGTCTCAGAAACTCAGACAGACAGAAAAGAGAAAAATAGGATAAGAGATAGGAAAGAAAACAAGGTGACGATTGACCATCCGATATAACATCTACCTGTTCGCTGGTCGTGGTCGCCATTTCTGGTCGATGTTTAGAAACTCCCCTATCACGGGTAAAAAATTTCTTGATCATTTGATCAGTACTTTTTAGAAATTCAATTTTTAAGTTTCATGACTTTATCAAATGGCGTCGTAAAGTAGTTTTACTCTGATTTCTCAATAAAGATAGAAAATCTATTTCATAAACAGCGATTTCTAAAATTTACATCATAATATGATTCCTTTTAGACGTGCCACAAACTACAAGTTAATTCATCAGAACTGAAGTATATCCATATGCCAACTGGATCCTTTACCAAAACTAACGCATTCTGCTAAAGTAATGTGTAAGATGTGTTTTTTCAAAACGTTGAAGCAAAACTGATATTGTATAAATTAAATCATGTTTAGGGGTTTTTTGAAATTGTAAGTAATTAATGTTCGAAGAAAATTATCGAAATAAAAAAAAATGAACAGAGATGACGAAAAAAAAGACAGTGAAAAAGTATTCATCAAGTCAAACACTCAGGTAACTCGGGACAAAAACGGATTCAAAATTCGTGATTGGATTGTACAAGTTTATTGCAAGATCAAAAATTCAAAATATAAAAAACATAATTACAAGTCGAGGGAAATTTCGTAAATTTATAAACTCATAAAACCTAATGTGAGTATTGATTTTAAAGGATATTAAAAATATATTTTAAAAAATAAACAAAGGAGTTTCTGAACGAAGCAGGCCTTATCAGTTGATGCGTGAGAAAGCCACTCCTAATTTTTTGAAGAAAAGGTCAGGCGTTTTTATCCCTTTTTCTGTTTTATTCGGAGTCTTCTACAATTCTCAATATATTGTGAGATGTTACCGAGACATTTAATAACGATTCAGGTATTGGAATTCAATAAACGGAGATAAACATCATTTTAAACACGACAACCAAATCAAAAAGTAGCGTAAATAGTTCGACTAAAAAAAACCAAGCATGTGAGAAAACCGAATGGAATAACTGTAAAGCGATTGAGTTGAATACTTATACTTATATATACTTAAACTAAAGAAATTCATCCAAGCTATCTAGGCCTCAAAATACAACAAGGTGATACATATCAAGATTACACAAATTGGATTAAAAACTTTCTTTCGAAGTAGATAAGCCAGATGCTCGCATGAGAAAGGTATAAAATCGAATTAAAAGCAATAGAGCATTCAATGTGTTCGTGGCGACCCTTACAGTTGAGCAATTTCAAAACTTTTTCAAAGCATAAGCATAAGCAAGACTTATCTTACACATAGGGAACTCTTCGAATACAAAAAACTGCTTTTCAAAGTCCCAAAAACAAATTCAATTTCTCTGATTATTCACTGTAATGGTGAACACAAATTTAGTACATATTGAGCTAACCGTCAAGTCTCCTTTCACTCATAACTCATAACTCGAAAAAATTGTCTGAAAATCATTAGCAAATAGAGTTCCTTCATAGTAGGTATTAATGAGTTTCCATTAAAGTCTGTCCAGATAAAATTGGCAGTGGAAACAAGAATGCCTGTAACTTTTGATAGTCAAATATAATTATGAAAATCTTTTTTGTTTGTTTTAGAGAATCAAAAGAGCTATATTTGAATGTATTTTTGGTTGAAAAATTCGCGATTTTTAGTGGTTTAATTTGCAATTGTAAAAATCGAGCTTTTTTTCTACTTATGCTATAACATTCATTTTTACACCAGTGGTAGTTCAACCTTAGGTTAAGAAGTTGGTTAAATTTCAAGGCAAACAGAAAAGTCCTTCGGAAGATATGGGACCCGAAATACCCCTTGGTAGCACTTTTCTGTGAAATATCAAATCTCCAACTTATTACTAAAACGGGGGCTATGTTGTCTTTTTTGAACAGTGCAATTAAAAGTTGGAAAATGTTAAGTGTTGGTGCATTGGTATTATTGGTATGATTGATTATTTCGAAATGAAGCGAAATCATACAGTATAATTGTTTTTATTGAAAGGATAAGCATGAACTTATATTGCCTTTGTTATTTTTAAGTCATTAAAGAACTTTTTGCTAATTCCCAAAACACTAAACACAGTTTGGCTATGAGGTCATTAAAGAGATTGTAATATGTGTTATGATCGAAAAACTGTTTCAATCATATCACTACCCCCGTTTTTAGTAATAAGTTGGAGATTTGATATTTCACAGAAAAGTGCTACCAAGGGGTATTTCGGGTCCCATATCTTCCGAAGGACTTTCCTGTTTGCCCTGAAATTTAACCAACTTCTTAACCTAAGGTTGAACTACCACTGGTGTAAAAATGAATGTTGTAGCATAAGTAGAAAATAAGCTCAATTTTTACAATCGCAAATTAAACCTCTGAAAATCGCGAATTATTCAACCAAAAATACATTCAAATATAGCGCTTTTGATTCTCTAAAACAAGCAAAAAAATTTCCATAATTATATTTGACTATCAAAAGTTACAGGTATTCTTATTTCCACTGCCAATTATATCTGGACAGACTTTAATTAAAAGTGATTGTTAATTACTTGCTTATCAATCATTGATCATCCATTAATTATTGAGTATTGATTACACTCGTTATGCCATTAACAACCAATAGATAAATAGTTGCAAACAATTATCTTACCAGTAAGGAACTCCTTATACAAAAAGCTGCCTCTCAAATTCAAGATTAAAAATACATTTCTTTGATTATTCACTGTAATGGTGAGCACAAATTGAGTACATATTGAGTTTTTAATGATAGAAATGACAAGCAAAACCACCTGTAAAACTAAGAATTTTTACAGATTACTCTGATAAACGAACGGTTCGATGAATCAATCCCTTCTTCGTAACAATGATCAAATGTTGTCTACAGTCCGGGTTGAAAAAGAGATCACACTGACACAATCTGCTTGGAGAAACACAAAGAGCGGAAGCAATGGTGTCTACCCACCAAAAATTGTTCTTAAAAGCTGTCGGTCGTGAAAAGCTATTACAGAAGGACGGCAACCTTCAACCTTCATAGGAGTAACAGTTGTCATTGTTTGCCCAATCCTTAAATTGGATCAATGTTACTCCATCCTCATATCTATGTTGTATGATACAATGAGAAACAAGAAATATTACCAATCGTACAGCACTGCTATTTACTTTTTGCTTCTAGGTAAAAAAGCGTTTGTATATCAAACTTTGCCCACTGTAAAAAATCTTAAATACTCTGATATTCTAGATTTTTGTTTCTTTAGGAACCAGAAGAAATCAGAAGGAATCACACCAGAATATCTTTAAAATAGATTATACGACCCTTGAAAATCTCCGCATTCATAGAGGATAACGGTGATGAGATCCTTAAATACAAAGACATTAATTTAACATTTACGCCAGATGTCTCGATTAAATATTCTTGATTTCCATACCCATTTACCTGTACTTATTCACTCCTTTATTTATTCTACTTTTAATGTTAAATTTTATTACTTATTCATCCTTTTTTTTTTCTTTCTTTATATCTATCATGTACCACTCCGAACCTAATGTTGGATAGTTTCGCGTTTCTAGTGAATATGTCGCTGATATCGATAGAGTTTTCATTAATTGTCTAATTTTATCGTCAATATTATATCAATGTAATGACATTTAAAATTCGTTTTCTGGGAGACCTTAACTTCTAAGGAAATATTAGCTTCGGCTATCAACAAAAGGATAGCAGCTGGGTTTGAAAGTAAACAAATTGTTATATATTCATTCCTCTTTTGTTGATATGGTACTGTAGCTTTTTATTCTTTCACCTTTCAATACCCTCGTCTTAATATTTCGAGCTAGACTCAAAATTTACATTTACTGACATTAATCCTAATTTAATTACTCTTTCTGTAGAACTCTACAAACATCGACGGTAAAGAGAAGATGAACAAAAGAATGACAGCTGGATTCACAGAACTATGCAACGAAATAGACGATAAAGAGCTTGCAATCTACTACTTTTCCCGGTCTGAGCAAAGGAAAAGATGAAAAAAAGAATGACAGCTGGTTTCACAGAACTATGCAAAGAAATAGACGATAAAGAGCTTGCAATCTACTACTTTTCCCAGTATGAGTAAAGGAAAAGATGAACAAAAGAATGACAGCTGGTTTTACAAAACTGTGCAAAGAAATGGACGGTAAAGAGCTTGCAATATACTACTTTTCCCGGTATGAGTAAAGGAAAAGATGAACAAAAGAATGACAGCTGGTTTCACAGAACTATGAAAAGAAATAGACGGTAAAGAGCTTGCAATCTACTACTTTTCCCGGTATGAGCAAAGGAAAAGATGAAAAAAAGAATGACAGCTGGATTCTCCGAACTATGCAACGAAATAGACGATAAAGAGCTTGCAATCTACTGCTTTTTCCGGTATGAGTAAAGGAAAAGATGAACAAAAGAATGACTGCTAGTGGATTCACAGAACTATGCAACGAAATAGACGATAGAGAGCTTGCAATCTACTACTTTTCCCGGTATGAGCAAAGGAAAAGATGAAAAAAAGAATGACAGCTGGATTCACAGAACTATGCAACGAAATAGACGATAAAGAGCTTGCAATCTACTGCTTTTTCCGGTATGAGTAAAGGAAAAGATGAACAAAAGAATGACTGCTAGTGGATTCACAGAACTATGCAACGAAATAGACGATAAAGAGCTTGCAATCTACTACTTTTCCCGGTATGAGCAAAGGAAAAGATGAAAAAAAGAATGGCAGCTGGATTCACAGAACTATGCAACGAAATAGACGATAAAGAGCTTGCAATCTACTGCTTTTTCCGGTATGAGTAAAGGAAAAGATGAACAAAAGAATGACAGCTGGTTTCACAGAACTATGCAACGAAATAGACGATAAAGAGCTTGCAATCTACTACTTTTCCCGGTATGAGCAAAGGAAAAGATGAACAAAAGAATGACAGCTGGATTCTCCGAACTATGCAACGAAATAGACGATAAAGAGCTTGCAATCTACTACTTTTCCCGGTCTGAGCAAAGGAAAAGATGAAAAAAAGAATGACAGCTGGTTTCACAGAACTATGCAAAGAAATAGACGATAAAGAGCTTGCAATCTACTACTTTTCCCAGTATGAGTAAAGGAAAAGATGAACAAAAGAATGACAGCTGGTTTTACAAAACTGTGCAAAGAAATGGACGGTAAAGAGCTTGCAATATACTACTTTTCCCGGTATGAGTAAAGGAAAAGATGAACAAAAGAATGACAGCTGGTTTCACAGAACTATGAAAAGAAATAGACGGTAAAGAGCTTGCAATCTACTACTTTTCCCGGTATGAGCAAAGGAAAAGATGAAAAAAAGAATGACAGCTGGATTCTCCGAACTATGCAACGAAATAGACGATAAAGAGCTTGCAATCCAGTATGAGTAAAGGAAAAGATGAACAAAAGAATGACAGCTGGTTTTACAAAACTGTGCAAAGAAATGGACGGTAAAGAGCTTGCAATATACTACTTTTCCCGGTATGAGTAAAGGAAAAGATGAACAAAAGAATGACAGCTGGTTTTACAGAACTTTGCAAAGAAATCGACGATAAAGAGCTTGCCATCTACTATTTTTCCTGATATTCTGGTCGTCCGGAGGGTTAGATGGTTTTCAAAATCAGTCAACCGCGAAATTAAATACCTGCCAAATTTAGCAAAATTTTTCAATGATAAATCAAACTCAAGTGAACACATTCATTTTATCTCTCAACACCCGGATAATCAGCAACCGGGATCATTGATTGTTAACTTCTTTCAAACTACCAACATATTTTTTTTTCTTTTCATGTCCAATTTCTGTCCACCTATTTGCGTTCGAATTCTATTCTACATAAATATCACCATCTACCCATTTAGTCAACAAATTACACTTGCACCTTCTAGTTTGTTAACAAACAAATGCACTTTTTGATAATCTTAATTTCTAAGATTATTCCTACAGACTCATTTGTAGTAAAAGTTTTCATTGAATCTGATGTGGTGTGTAAAGTTCTATTAGCTGACTCAAAGTTTGACCTGAAACAACATAGTATAACCGTGCTTGATTCTTTAAGTCCAAACTGGGAAAATTTCATGAAATTTGCATTTTCTGGGAGGCAACTGCTGCTGGATCGTTAAAGACGGTTGTGACAGTCTTTTTTTTGAAATATTAAACGGCCAATCAGATTGTTTGAGATATTTTGCATGTGGATTTTGATTCTTTCATTTACGCCAGATATCTTGTTAAAGTATTGATTTTTATACCAATTTACCTATTTACTTTTAGCTATTTACTTATTCTACTTAAAATGTTAACTTTATTTATTTTTCTCTTTATTGAATTGGTTGGTCAGAGAAAAACAAAAGAATTGCAGAAAAATGGGCAGAAAAGTGAAACTTTCGCCTTTGTATTATTCACTATCAAGAGGTAGAGGTTCTTTTAAATCAAAAATCAGATAATAGAGATGTTATCTAAATATATAATTGATCTAAAACATTTATGAAATTAAAATTTTGTGAAATTTTTGGTGATTGCTGTCATTAAAACTGAATTCAAATTGATATCTTTAATTAAATATTTTTTATATTTAAGATGGTAGCATCACTCCGCAACCCAAATGGTTGCAGTTTTTCAGTTTCTAGTTTTATGAAATCTTTTGTTCAACCTTTTTGGACTAATAGACGAAGAACGGGAAACAACCCACAAAATATTCGTCAACCCCTGAAAACATCCACATTCACAGAGAATAACGGTGATGTTTTTTTATTGTTTATCAACAATAAATTAATTCAATTGTTTTTGCAGCTCGTGTGTCAGCTAGGAAACGATTGCTAGTAATTGATATTTTGAATCCTACTATTCAAACTCATCGATCCTAAGATGGTCTGACAAAGGAGAAATGACACCCAAAGAAATTTATTTTAGATTTACGCCAGATATCTTAATGAAATATTATTGATTACTATAGCCATTTTCATGTATTTATTCACTTTTTTATTCATTCTACTTTTAAAATTAAATTTAATAAATAAATTAATTATACTTATTTTTCTTTACTGAGATCTACTTTGCAGTTTTAACCAAATGTTGGATGGCCTGGCGTTCCTAGAAACCATCTGAGTAGTACACAGTGGTACTTGTTAATATGAGCTTGCATGTTATGTATTTTCATGTTATGTATTTGCATATTTAGTAACATTTATAAAACCATCACCATCCGATAACGTCACTCCAAAAATCTTAAATACAGTGATATTCTGAATCGTTGTTTTAGGAAACAGAAGAAGTTCGAACCTCCAACTCGAAAGTAGAGAAAATGAGATTCGACACAGAACATTTTCAGCCTAATTCGATTTTCTACCTTCACATAGGATGCCGTTGATGTAAGTACTTCATTTTTCATCAACCATAGAAACACCCGTTTAAAATGTTATTCTTGTTATTTTTGATTTATAAGATTACTACAGAGTCAAATTTATAGTAAAAGTTTTCAGTAAATCTAAAATGGTGTGTAAAATTAAATCTTCAGCTGATTCAGTGCTAGACCTGAAATAGCAAAGTATAACAGTGGTTGTTTCTTTAAGTCTCAATCTCTCATATGAAATTTGCATTTTTTGGAGACAACTGCTGGACCATCATCAGTAGCGAACAACTTGAGAGTTTTCTTTTGAAATGTTAAACAGTTAATAAGATGGATTAGGATCTATGTCGGATTGAATCTAGCAATTACTTTTTTTTCGAAACTTGGCGGTAAACTTTAGTTTCAATCCGTCATTTGTGTAAAAATTAGGCGGCTGGCTAAAGGTCACGCAACTATGGTAGCATTTGTTGGCTTTAAATCCTACTATAACAAAAATCCATTGTTTCGTTTTAAGATTCATCAACAACGATCTTCCATATCTTTCTAGAAAAATACAAAGAAAACGTCTGTCCAGTCCTTTTTATGTTCATTATCGAACTAATAGCACGCACTATATGATTTTTATGACAATAGGTAATGATGTAATTAAATTTTAGCGCTTCTTTCTCAGACAATATAACATTTTCGAAATGTTTGGAAATCGGGTTTGTTACCCAAACGCACAAATTAAGCTGAAGTGCAAGTTATTTTGCCGATAAACTTGTTTTCGATTTGGATACACCGTATCTAAGTTGATTTTTTATCTTTCTTAAATGTCAGATTCACCAATAAAAGAGGATATACGAAACGAAGTAATCACGTGTGCATGTTTTCATATATCAATCGATGATATTGAACTTATCATCAATTTTGCCGTGAAACAGCAAAGTTTGACCGTGCTTGATTCTTCAAGTCCAAATCGGGAAAATTTCATGAAATTTGCATTTTCTGGGAGGCAGCTGCTGCTGGATCATCAAAGACATCAAAGTTGTTGAGAGTCTTTTCTTTTGAAATGTTAAACGGTCAATCAGATGGTTTAAGAGATCTTTTGTATTCGTATTTTGATTCTTTCATTTACTTCAACGCAGATATCTTTATGAAATATTATTGATTTTTATACTCATTTACCTATTCATTTACATTAATATTTACTATTAACTTAATCATTTATTCTACTTAAAATGTTTTCTTGTTTATTTTTCTCTTTATTGCATTGATTGGTCAGAAAAAGACAAAATGCTGGCAGAAAAACGGGCAGTAAAGTGAAATTTTCACCTTTGTTTTATTCACTATCAAGAAGTACGCGCAGTAGACAATATTACATTTTCCAAACGTCTGGAAATCGGGTGTGGTAACAAAACGCACCAAATCATGGTTAAATGTAAGTTATTTTGCCCATGATCTTGTGTTCGATTTGGATACACCATAGTCCATATAAAAAACCCCGGTCTGGAAGCTTTTTGTTTCTTTCCATTGTGTCTTACTTAAACTTACGATAATAAATTAGTTTGTTTTCGCTCATTTGGTAACGTCAATGGAAAAGGATAACAAAAAGTTCTAAAACAATAAGCTTCCAGACCAGGGCATTTTATACTAACTGTAGATACACCGTAGAATAATTTTAGACTCAAGAAAGTGTCTATTTTTCTTTTGTAATTAGAATTTCTTAAAATGTTTCAATCAATGTAAATATTTTGTGGATAAACTGTGTGTATAATTGCATGCTTCTTTTATTAGACACTAATCTATAAGAATAATATTTGAGATGAAATTGGTCAAAAATTAGTTTAATTTAGCAGTACCGTCAACTGCCACTGCGATCTTTAAAGTAATGTTTAAAAATCGGGAAAATCGAAAGTCTATCTTTGTAAAAAGTGCTGTAAAAGTTCTTAAAATGACCCCATTTTTTGGGTGAATAAAGCCCTAGTATGTACAATTTTAACAAAAAACTTTTTTTTTAAAGATTGTTGTTCAAAATCGGATAATTTTGGAAATGTTTACTTTCAGCTCCCTCAATATCCCACCACATCCCGCGTGAGCTCCCTCAAAATCGGAATTAAAATTATTCCGGACTGGAAAGGATTAGAACTTTGAAATATTCACTGTAAATTCGCTTTTTAGTTCTTCTACGGATAAAGGAAAAATTTAGACATCATCGATTTTTCTTTATGGCCAAAATTGAACATTTTTGAATCCGATTTAAGATCGCCGTGCTGTTCTGACTTGGGAAATTTTTAGAGCATTTTAACTGTAAATTGACCGTATTTTACATCAATTATTTGATTTGTATGAATTCTCCACAATTTCTCAACGACCTTGAATACTTTTAGACTTAAATTGTGATTACTTTTGCATATTGTTCAATTACTAATATTCAGATATAAAGACACTCAAAGACGGTCAGAAAATCAAAGAAGAAGAAGAAGACTAGCATAGTATTTTTTATTTCTCAACCAACAATCCCAAACAAAAGGTTTTGGACTTTTCAAAAATACATGAAACATTTTAGAGCAAGCTCTAACCCATTTTTACCAGGGCCAATTTTGCTCTTATTGGATTTGGAGACTTTTGGTCTTCAGGCCTCTTTTTGTCTGAGATGAAAGATTGAAGGTTCAATGACTTTTGCACTTCAATATTTTCGAGAAGACATCTAACTAGACCTTATTCGAGATGGTTTATTCAACTATAAACAATTTTTCAGAGCTCTCTGGTGCACCCACCACCCACCACCCACCAACTGTGTGGCTGAAGTTTGCCCCCTTTCAGTCCTTGTAGACTAAATCCACAAAGTCTTCTAGCAAGCCTGTAGGTGTATTCTTCAAAATAATAACTTGTGGTTCATTTGGCGAAGTTCCCAAGTGTCAAAATGGTTTTTACTGTCACTATTGAATAAGTTTTGAAAAGTCTACAGATCTTTTGTTCATGATTGTAGCGTTTATATCTTATATTATGGGTCGACAACTACGACCAATGTAAGGTTTCGAATTTAGAAATAAATATCATGATGAAGAAAATTTGTGCAAAGTGACAAGTTTCCTACATCTAAATGCTAAAAAACAGACCCCATTGCTTATACGGGACCCAATACACCTAATAAATGGATTGAGTCGGTGTTGTATTTTAAGCCTTACTAACGTACTTTGTCTATAAGCAGGATAAGGTGCAACGTGCGTAACATGCAGCTATGAATCGTTTATTAAAAAGAGTTCGATTACTTAACTTTAAAAATTCACTTGACTTAAAGGAGGAAGATGCCAATGAAAGACTAACCTGGGAGAAATTTTCAGCTAATTTTACAATTTTAACAGTGAGATGATTCCACCGGGTCCTTGATTCAGAGGAGTGCGGTTACTTTCCCCATTTTTATATATTTCAGAGTGACTGACAAGGATGGCTGCAGACAGCACGGATTTTTAATATTATATTATGGTTATTTATATAGTAGATCCAACATCAATGCTAGAACTTTAGACCTTTACCAAATAAATTATACATTACATTATATTCATTATCATTTTTATTATATTAATTTATATTTATATTTCTATACTTATATTTAAAGATTGAGTACCATGGTACCTTTGCGGCTTTTTGGCAACTTTATGTGAGATGATTTTTGTGAGTTTTCCTAAGGAATAATTTTGTTTGTGTTGAAATTCTTTCTTTTGATATATAACACTTGTATATTTTGAGAACTTTTTTTTTCGGATATTTTTTTTCGAACATGTCGGACAAAAAATTGTCTTCATAAGTTGTTTGTGAATTTATTCTATCAAAAGTAATTAGTAATCTAATTACGAAAATGATATTAAGAACCTGAAAAGATGAAGGATTTTTTTGACTTCTTTTTATCCAAGACAAAGCGGAAAATCACCAAAACGAAGTACATCACTTTTGACCAGTCACTGTGGCAGAAAACTATTGGGATCATACAAGATAAGTCTTGGTGGGTTTCACACGTTGATGAGTTTCCTCGGTAGTGTTGGAAAAGTTAACGATGGGGTCGGGTATAGGAAGTTGTTTGAGGAATATACTGAGGATGCTGTAAAGCACATGACAACAGGGAGGGTCTACGCTAGATCATTACGAGCTCATTTGAAGAGTAGTTCTTGGTCGAAAAGGTTGACAGGAGGCGAGATTCTCTTTTGACCTTTTTTGGATATCGGAAGGAACTGATATTATCTTCTAAATCATTTAAATCATTTAAATTAGCTGAGCAATTTCAATGAAAGTTTTTCACGACAATTCTTTGCGATCTAGAAACAAATCACAGCAGAAAGCTTTTTAAAAGTTCACGTATGAGGTCCCGTAAATTCAAAAGGGCGCAAAATTGCGCAATATAGCATAATAGGATGTTACCTGAAAATTTACGGAAAACATCATTGCAGTATTTGAAGTTTTGCGATGTTTTTGGTAATTACTGTCATTAAAACTGAAATCAAATTAATATCTTTAAATATTTTTTATTTTTTGTAATGGTAGCATTGCTCCGCAACCCGAATGGTTGTAGTTTTTCAGTTTCTAGTTTTATGAAAACTTTGTTCAACTCGATTGTCAAAGTACAAAGACTTCTATTTTTCTTTTCAGACTAATAGACGAAGAAAGGGAAACACATTTTGTTCTATTTTTTATCAACAATTAAATTAATTCAATTGCTTTTGCAGCTCATGCGTCAGCTGGGAGACAACTGCTAGTAATTGATATTTTGAATCCTAAAGGCAAGTAAAGGAAATGACACCCAAAGAGATTTATTTTAGATTTACACCAGATATCTCGATAAAATACTATCGATTTCTATACCCATTTAACTGTATTTATTTGCTCCTTTATTTATTCTACTTTTAAAATTAAATTTATTTTGTATTTATTTATGTTTTTCTTTCTTTTTATTTATATCTATTATGCACCACTCTGAAGCAAAATTTGGATAGTTTGACGTTTCTAGCAATAACCATCAGAGTAGTACTAAGTGGCACTTATCAAATATGAATTTGCATGTTTTGCCAAAATTTTGGCATCATTAATAAAACCATCACCACCCGATAACGCTCACTCAAAAAATCTCAAATACAGTGATATTCTGAATCGTTGTTTTAGGAAACAGAAGATGAATCGTTGTTTTAGAAAACAGAACATGTTCGTGCATCAACTTTAAAAGTAGAAACGGTGAGATCCGGCAGAACCGTAGTATTGTTCCCTTAATCATTTAAATTGGTTGAATTATTTTCTTTGACAATTTTCACAACAATACTTTTATTTGCTATCTAAGAAAAGAAATCGTGCCAAAAAGCTCTCACGTAATGATGTAAATTCAAAAAAGCCTAAAACGTTGATAAAAACAGGAGTATTTGGAGTTTTGTGAAGTTTTCAACGATTGTTGTGATAAGATCATCAAAACCGATTTCAAATTAATATCTTTTTTAAGATGGTAGCACCGCTTTGATTGAGTTACGGTTTTTTTTCAGCTTTAGTTCTATGGAAATCCTGTGTTCAACTCAACTTGAGTGATTTTTAAGATATATTTTCTACGGACACAAATTTATTTTTTTCGCCACCCCTTGAATATTTTGATTTATATCTTGCCATGAATTTTGAAAAACATTTTTATCAGTGAATGTTTTACAAATACTGGTTCAGTTTGTTGCAAAACTCATCTTTCCTTATTATTTCTGTATAGGGAAACGCTTTCCAAAACTTTTAATCCAATCACATCGTCTACCTTCACATAGGGTAATGGTGATGTAAGTACTTTATTTTTCATCAACCATAGAAACACCTGCTTCTCATAGACCGGGACGGATTCTTCTAGTCAGTAGGGATAAAAATAGCGGACGGAAACTCGAAGGTAATTGATATTGATGATATTGAAGATGTTTTAATGTTAACGAGTGATGGCTACTACCGTCAGATTGATGGCCTTGTCATGGGTAGCCCTCCTGCCCCACTCTTGGCAAATGCATGGTTGAGTCAATACGATGACCAAATTCGAGGAGATGCTAAAATTTATAATCGCTATATGGATGATATTTTACGCGAGATAAAGAAAGAGAATATCCAATCAAAGTTAGTCGAGATCAATGGCATCAAAAATGAACTGAAATTTACTCTTGAGGAGGAAAAAGAATGTTCTATTCCTTTTCTTGACATGAAGATAACCCGTTCAAATTGCTGCTTAACGTCAACTTGGTACAATAAACCAACTAATACTGGACTAATGATGAACTATTATGCCTTATCTCCTATGAGGTACAAGCGCTCTAATGTTATTGGTTTAGTGCATCGTATTTACCGTTCTTGTAGCACAAGAGAAAACTTTTTAACTTCGTTACAGAGAGCGCGAGTTTTGTTGATTAAGAACCAGTATCCAAAATCGTTTTTTGAACCTTTGATCCAAAAAACAATCAGGAAAATAGATCATCCAGAGGAAAAGGAGTCTGAAGATGAAGTCGACCGCGTTGAAAAGATGAAAGTTTACGTTGAGTATCGAGGCAAAATAAGTGAAAAGTTTTCGAATGCTCTACGAAAATGTAATGCGCCCTGCATCATTGTGTTTACAACGAGAAAACTGAGATCATGTTTATTGCCCTTAAAGCCCACTATTGAGAAAGAGATGAGAAGCTTCGTAGTTTACCAAATTTGTTGTCCTCGCTGTAACGCGAGCTATGTCGGTCAGACGATGCGACATTTACTAAGTCGTTTCAAAGAGCATCGCTATGTCTCAAGTCCCGTGGGATCACATTTTAGTAGATGCAATAAAACTCTAACAATAGATGACGTTTCCATTGTTGATTCATCTATGCGTTCCGTAGAGGCTGAGTTAATGACCCTAGAGGCTATCAAGATAAAAGAAATTAAACCGTCGTTAAACACTAAAAACGAATACAAGAGCAAGGCGCTTGTGATTGATTTGACGTGAAATAGAATTTTTTTTCAGTTTATGCTTTGAAATTGTAAGGGTAAGATGTATGTTTGATATGATGTGTTTGTTACAACAAATATTATATAGATTTCTATATATTTTTACATATTTTTTTCTTCTTTCTTAGACTTGAAAATGAAACACAGTTTTCGAAATATATTGTCAAATCAAATTAAATTGTTGGCTACATATTTATATAGTAATACATATAGTAATACATATATATAGTAATTGTAATATAGTAATTATATAGTAATACATATATATAGTAATTGATATTCCCATATTTTCTAGGGATTTCAATTTTTTTTAGTCCGAAATTTCAGTGGGGACGGGAAAAATAGTAAATATTTTGCTGTGAGGATTGATTTATTTGAATATTCTCAATTTGGATAAATATTGTAGAATAATTTTCCACTAGGAACGATATTTTTTCCCGTGGGAAGTGGTCCCAGTGGGTCTGTGAGAGGTGGGTGTATAGAAAATCGTTCTGCTGTTTTTGCAGTTTATGTGTCAGCTGGGAGACAACTGCCAGTAATTGTTATTTTGAATCCTACTACTCAAACTCATCGATTCTAAGACAGTCTGACTAAAGGAGAAGGTGAATGTCAATGTAATCATCCAATGAAATTTCAAATTCTTTTTTAGAAAACCCTAACCCTAACACCTGAGGAAATGACTTCAAAAGCAGTGAGATTTTTTAAAATTTTATAATCTTCAAATTTTGATAAATCTGAGTGTAAATCAAATGTTACTCACAACTTGACCTGTGTGATATTTGTGTAGAAAGTGATGTCTTAGATATTTTCTGCATTTTTTCCATCCCTTGAATATTTTGATTTATATCTTGCCATGAATTATGAAAAACACTTTATTCACTGAATGTTATACAAATATACTTGTTCATTTTACTGCAAAACGGGGCAGCTCAACTCTTTCTTCCTTTTTATTTCTGTATAGGGAAACGCGTTCCAGAATATTTTTATTAATCCAATCACATCGTCGGCCTTCACAAAGGGTAATGCAAGTACTTCTTTTTTTATCAACCATAGAAACACATGCTTCTCACAGACCCGGATGGATTTTTCAGCCAGCATAATAGTCGCGCGGCTGAGGTCGAAAAACGTTTCATTTCGTGATACATCTTTTAGATTCCAAAAAAAACAACGGAAACTCGCGAATTAGTATGTGTAGATTACAAATCAAAAAAGTTTCCACGATATTATCGTGCAAGTAACGAGTAATTAGCGATTTTTTGCGTTTCCAGGCAAAATTGCAAGGCCTGGAAATTCATGATTTTTGGGGTGTCTTCAAATTTAAAAAAAACCTATATCACATGATAGAGCTCTTCAAACTGAGCAAAAAAGTGTATTACACCAAAGTCCCAACTTCTCTAGATCAAAATTTATTGGCCTATTTGTGGTGAAAAACTGATGGAAAACAGGGAATTTCCCCACAATCTGCATTAATTTATGCAAAATTAAACACCTTTTTGACCACAAATAGGCCCATAACTTTTGATCTAGAGAAGTTGGGACTTTGGTGTAATACACTTTTTTGCTCAGTTTGAAGAGCTCTATCGTGTGATATAGGTTTTTTTTTAATTTGAAGACCCCCCAAAAATCATAAATTTCCAGGCCTTGCAATTTTGCCTGGAAACGCAAAAAATCGCCATTTACTCGTTACTTGCACGATAATATCGTGGAAACTTTTTTATTTTGGAATCTCCATATACTAATTCGAGAGTTTCCATCGAAAAAAGTGGAATCTAAGAGGTGTATCACGAAAATCATTTTCTAGCCAATTTTTTCGACCTCAGCCGCGCGACTATAAGTATAGGTATAAATCAAATATTACTGACAACATAAACAATGAAAGTTGATGATGGTGGTGGATATAGTTAAAGTGCGATTTGTATCAGTTATTCAAAACAAATATAAATAATCACATAGAAAGATGCGAATCTAGCTGATCATTAAAAATTTTACATTTAACATAAATTTTGACTATTGTACAAAGTTTTTCATATTTATTTATTTATTTATTTACTTATTTACTTTATTTACTTATTTACTTATTTACTTATTTACTTATATTTTGCACCACTTTCAACCGAATGTTCGATTGTTGGATATAAAACCCTAACCCTAACACCGGAGGAAATGGCTGCAAAGGCGGGGAGATTTTTCTAAATCAAATCTTCAAATTTTGATAAATCTGAGTGTAAATCAAATGTTACTGACAACTTGACCAGTGAAAGCTGACGATGGTATTGAATATAGTTAAAGTGCGATTTGTATAAGTTATTCAAAACAAAGAAGAATAATTACATAGAAAGATGCCAATTTAGCTAGTCATTAAGATTTAACATATAACATAAATTTTGACTAATGTACAAAGTTTTGGGAAATATTTCATCCCCAAAATTATGCATAGGAGTGGTTAGCCAATAAACAAATGCCAACACTTAATACACTGGTTTCCCTTATCGTTCACTCAATTCTAGGCTATCCGTTCTTCTCACAGCGTCCTTTCCAGGAGTAAAAAATAGAAAGTTAAATTTTGACTAATGTACAAAGTTTAATTCATTTGAAAGCTATTTGTCGACAATCAAATTTATGATACTGAATATTGCCACTCGTTTCCAATGTTTGCAAAACGCTTAACTACTTAACCCTTTCGTTCCACGCACCTGCATAACGGGTACTCTAGTGAGTGCGCTGTGTCTCACGATCCCGCATAGCGGGGGGTGTAAATTTTATTTACTTGTGCAGTTTTGGCGCATTGGAAATACCTGGAACCCATTTCAAGTCAAAATAGAAAGATTTTGGCACACCATTCAAAAAACCGCTTGTCATATAAGTTCTATCGATTAACTAAAAATCGATTCACTCGAAAACTGCAGGAGATTCGAAGGGCGCCCTATCAGGAGCATAATATCAAAAATTTGCCCTGATCTAAGGGGTGCCCTACGAAAACCATTTTAAAGGCCTTTTTTGAATCTCGGACGCTGGTCTATAAACGGATAGCGAAATGGAACATAAACTTGCTTCGTGGACGAATTTTTATCTAATTTTCGTATATTAAAAGGCGAGAATCTTCAATACTGATTATTAGAATGTTCATAGGAAACTTGTTCTACTAAAAAGTCTTATTTCATCGGGCGAGCTTAGAATTTCTTTTGATACATTTTATAAAAGAAATCAAAATACTTTAACGACCAATTACCGACACATTCAACTGTTTTTCTTTATACCTCTATGGTAAGATACAGTAATTTCTTTTCAGGTAAGACCTCCAATCTCTAAAAAGGCTGATTTTTGAGATTCAAATCTTGATTGTGAGTGATGTAGACAGTTATAATTGCTAATTTTTTGACATATGGTGGATATTAACCCATATTTTCGATATTCAGTGGTCCAATCAATGAAAACTTTTTACTATTTATCTCTACTTACAAAGTCAAAACTTTTGATCACCATGTTTTGATCTTTTCTAGTGGACCTAGAGATCTTATGGAAATGGCTTTGGTGTAAAAATGTCCCAAAATATGTGAGAAAAAGGGTCAAAAGTTCATTGAAAATAGCCTCTTTGTCATCGAGTTATTCATTATTTATACATAGGTGAAAATCGCGAAATTCGCTCTGCAACATTAGCCGTGGAAACCTTGGGACTGAAAGGGTTAAAATTATAATTTTTGTATTTCTTTATTTCTTTATATTTCTTTATTTTTTTATTTATATTATATCTATGTCAACCAAATGTTGGATATTTTGGCGTTTATAGCTGATATGTCGCTGGTATTAAAACCTCTCATATAGGTACATACACTACATTGTAAAAATTGTATTCGTTTGGGAAAGAAGTGTGCTGGATATTGCACCTTTTACGAAATGATGATTGTTTGCTTTTATTTGTTTCTTATAATCAAAATATAGACCTTGAATCAAGTGTTTTACACTAATTTCTGATAAAATATAAAAATCGTTACCAAGATTTCTTCTCTTATCAAGTAAACTGCACTTACGCTCTAGAAAATTTCACTCGTATGGTTTTCTTATTTTAAGAAGAATTCACTTATTAAGTAAACCCTTAACAAGAAAACTTCCCTTGACATTTCACTTAACAAGTGCCAGCGCTCTTAAAAGTCTCCCAAGTGTAATACACTTATTTTCAGAGAAAGCCTCTTATTTTAAGTTTTTTTTTCTTAATTTAAGAGTCCAGGATTTTACTGTGTAGGTATCTAGGTCCGAAAAACTTATGATATTTTTCTTTTTAAGACTAATAAACAAAGAAAGGTATCATATTTCATATGCCTAAGATATTTTCTGCGGTTACATCAATTTTTTCCATCCCTTGAATATTTTGATTTATATCTTGCCATAAATTATGAAAAACGCTTCTATCCACTGAATGTTTTACAAATACTGGTTCAGTTTGTTGCAAAACTGGGCAGCTCAACTCAAAGCTTCCTTACTATTTCTGTGTAGGGAAACGCATTCCAAAACATATTCACTCCTTTACGTTCGTCCACCTTTACTATTTCTGTATAGGGAAACAACCGGTAAGTGTAAACCGCAGGTTACAGGTTGCAGGTCACAGGTCACAGGTTACAGGTTACAGGTCACAGGTTACAGGTTAACAAAACACAGACCGGAAAACTGTAACGCACTCATAACATACAATTCATAACATACAACTCATAGCATAAGTTCCTGAAAATATTATATGTAATGGAAATGTAATATCAAAATATGTTAATAATGTTATTTAGAAGACTTAAACGACAGATCATCAACCCCAAATATTGACAACAAATGACACTTAAATTATGTAAATAATGATGTTATCTCAAAGTATGAGGTTTTGTACGCCAAGTAACAATAAAATATTCTTCATGCATAATAGGATGCTGACGCTGCAAGTGGATATAGATTGACAGGTTTTGAAAAAAATAAATACTCCAAGAGAGCTGTTTTAGAGGGATAAAGAAGGTGACGTCATTTTATCAAAAATACAAAGCAGGGGATAAAAATATTGAAACATTTATAAAATATAATCTCATTGACGCTATTTTCATCAATTCTTGTTATCATACCCAAGGTGATGCAGGAGATAAAATGAGATATGACATAGTGATTGTGAAATAGCTATTTTCCTGTTAGGGGGCTGTTTAAAGCAAAGGTGAGATCAATATTCGAATATTTCTTTATTCTTTGTATATAACATACGTAACATGCGTATAACATTGAAAAGGAAATTTTTTTACATGTGTGATATAGATGTAATATATAATACAAGTATTACAGGTCCGTGTTATACACGGTATAAAACGTGAAATCACATGGTTAGCACGTGGGTAGATTTTTAGCTTTAAAATAGTTCTAGATCAATGAAAAACCTTTGGAATTATATTTTTGACATTAACAACTGTTTTTCAAACATTTTCTTTGTGTTTTACAGTAATTGAAGTTGACCAACACTGACCTGTGACCTGTAACCTGTGACCTGTAACCTGCAACCTGTAACCTGCGGTTTACACTTACCGGGAAACAACGCATTTGAAAATATATTTAGTCCAATTAGATCGTCCACCTTCACGGAGGATAATGGTGATGTAAGTTCTTCAATTTTATCATGCATAGACCGGGATGGATTTTAATTTTTTGGTAGACAATTGCTGGACCATCATCAGTAATTTTGAAATGTTAAACGGTTAATAAGATGAATAAGGATCTTTAACATTCATATTTTGATTCTTTCAGATATCGCCAGATATCTCAATGAAATATTATTGATTTTTATACTCCCAAACTCAATTTAATATTGTATAGCTCACTTTATTACAATCTCTCATATATAGATACTTTTATGAATTAGGTCTCTAGGTCCAAAAAACTTATTCTTTGAAGAGATATTTGTTAAAATTTTGAATAACTTTTTTACGACACTTTGGTATAATTAAAATTCTTGAATTATACGAAAGGTTGCAATAAAGTGAGCTATACAATATCAAATTGAGTTTGGTGGTTAAGAGAGCCTACAACCCAACTTTGTATGTTCATTTAGTCTACTTTCAATGTTAATTTTATTTATTTTTATATTGATTTATCTTATTTATTGATATCTATGCACCACTATCATCTAAATGTTCGATGAGATATCCATGATATTGAAAGAGAATGTCTTCAACAATCCTCGACATTTATCGTTGTACTTTTAAATTTTTGGCGAATATAATTTTTAAAATGGTTGAATGTAAACTATTGCATCCGCATTTAATGTAGGTTAATAAAATTACTTAAAGTAAAAACTATCTGTTGTGCTACTAACTTCGAAAGAATACAATTTCAAATGTGAAGTGTCTCGGGTCAAAATAATTTGTATGTACGTTGCATTCAATATTCAGCTTTTTGGACTCTTCCCCCATTTTGTGTTTCACATTCTCATATAGCAGGCTCGAAGCTGGAAAAATGAATGTAGAATTTATCTCGAAAAAGGTGCTGGCAGATTGACTGGTGTTGTCGCAAATAAAGAAAAAGTACCATTGAAAGAAATGACGGAAGGCAGCTCAGAAAAGCTGAACCTTCTTTGGACCTGACAAAAATTTTCTCCTTCAACTTGAACTTAGAGCTATTGCCTTGAACATTTTGAGTTTTGCTAACTTTTATTCAACTTCATTTTTTGGCCAACTCTGCTAATGATGGTGCCCATATTTAAAAAAAATGACTCAAATTTTACAGGTGAAAGGCTTTATTAAAAAAAATGCAAACCATGAAATCTTGACTATTTTTGATAACTTCATCATCTCACAAAATGCATTCTCAAAAATATTTTTTCACAAAAATCCATGAACTGAAAATTGCGAACAACTGATTAAACGTTGTCGAAAGAGAATTTCGCTTTACGAATGTCAAAAACCTTAGATGATAGAATAATTTCCGTGCTTTTCTCACAATTTTCGCAGAATTTATGGAATAAAGGGGGGATTTTTGTCCCCCCGAATTATATAATCTCAAAAAAACCACCTAAACCTTTGAAATTCAAGGTTGTCAACAAAAATTCCGGGAATTTTGGATACTTTTGAATACTCTGAAATTCTCCGAAAACTTTTACTTGAACACCACTTTTCCCACTAAAATTGACCAAATTTCTGTCTCCCACTGATGACTCAAGTTTTGAAATTCCGCCCAATTTTCGTCACAAAAGACAAACTGTACCAATTAATATTGGGAGACTAAACAAAAACTCTTCAGACATAAGGTTTGCAATTTGAAAATTGCCTCAAATTAGTAAGTACAAAAACTTTGAACAAAGATAAAATTCACAAAGACAACAACCAACAAACCAAAAAAAACGCTAACAAAAAACACTTTAAATTTCCAAAATTCAAACAGCTTCGACCTAATCAAACTTGAAAAAGCCATTGCAAAGATTTTCAACACCATTATGTAAACTTTTGGAAATCATTCATTCATCCATATCATTAAATCCGAAATTTGAAATAAATAGGCATCTTAATAACTTGGTGGCCTGCTTCGCTCTTAAACTTTCTTAAGTGTATAGAAAAAGGTTAAAAAATCATTAAATCAATACCGGCTTCCTTGTGCCTTGCGAAACATCTTTATCTTTGACAGTGATACGGTTGAAGTAATCTTGAAGTGACCGGTAGAAACGTCACATACGAATCGATTCAGAAGCTTGAGCTGTTTTTTAGATAAAAATAAAGAGTTGATAGACAAAGATGGTGGTTTGCTTTAAGGCTAGAAAAAATTAGTCCAAACGCGGGGTTAAAGGTCTCCGTGCAGCCAAACTTTTTTTCTGCAACAAAATATTTGCCCCACTATTTTTCAGTTTGAATAGAAGCTTCCCGGATAATTATGTATGGTATGAGCAATTAAAATTGACGGTACAATTGAACATACTGAAATGTGATTAAATCGAACATAACTTGCGTGAGACATGATTTTTTTATGAATAGGAAATAGTTTTAATAAATTCCGCCGGGAGTTAATCATCATGGCAATAATTTCAAAACGAGGCAAGTGATGTTCGTATCGTAATTTATGAAAATATCTATATTTTCTTAACCTTATACTTTTTAAACTTCGTTCAAATTCGAAGTTGATGGACCGACAACAGACAAACACTGGTTAATAGCTCAAAATACTAACTTTAATGGAAATTTGACTTCTCATAGTATTTATATGAGTACTTTTTTTCTGGAAGGTGTGACAATTTCCTAAGAACAATATACTCTCAGAAGTATTTTTGTCCTAGGAAATATGTACTGAGGAGTACTTTTTTTAGGGGTGTACTTTTTTCTTGTGACACCGGGCGAGTTAAAAACAAGGTCTTTGACTTACCAGTACAGTATTAAGAAAGGAAATACCAGAGATTCCTTCAACAAAGCAACAGATAACACAGCGATGTGATGCAATCGATAGGGTTGACAATAATTTTCGAGCACGACGAGTCTGAAGGGAAGGGAAATTAATTATTAAACAAGGTGTAGATATAAGTCCGCTATTCAGTTTCTCCGAGTATGACAGCGAAAGATGAGCCACGCTAGCGTACCATCAGTTCCATTTCAGTCACTGTATGCCTTTTACTATTAACCTTGTTGCCGGAGGGTGGAGTACTTAGGCAAAAATGGACGATGGCTATGTGCGGACGGTAAGGGACGATTTTCTCCTTCCAAGGTCTCTCTAAGTGTTTCAAAAATCAGAAAGTCTTTAATTAGTCTTTCTGAGGGTCGCTTTTGTTCACAAAGTGGAGACAAACAAAAGCCAAAAGTGAAGAAAGATAGAAATTCTTTGATAGTATTTGAGAATTATTTTGCAATTCAAAAATTCCTGTGAAAACGTTTCTCCAATGGTCACTTTTTTAGTAATCTTGTCTCTCTAACCATCACCTTTTCAGCAAAATGTCCTCTAAGGGTCGCTTTTCTGAGATCCCGTCCACACATACGCCTCATCCGCCAACCCTAGTATTCCCCTGGACCTTTTTAATACATTTTAAGTGCAGCAAAAGACTAAAGAAATAAGTTATATACCAAACAACATCAAAAATATTTGAAAATGATAAAAAATAAGCAATAGAGTACCTACCAACCAACATCTTTTTCGGCTAATCACACGTTGAACATCAAAATTTCTCAAACTTGCTATATAGTGGATGCAAGATGTTCGAATACGGCTAGGGTAACGACAATCAATCTTGAATGGTTCGAAAATGTTTTGCTTTATAACGTCTTCAAATCTTCGCTAATTAATAATGAAAAGAAATAATTATTCAAAAACAACATCCCTGAAGACTATGTAGGATAAAAATACCCAGAAAGTTAATGAGAATCTATAAAATTTAGGTTATTGACAAATTATAGTTTCGAGATTACGGCAAAGGCTCAACCGCATTATTTTGCGATGGAAACCGGTTTCCAGGCCTCAAGGTTTAAACAGCTTGCAGATAAAAGATGAAACGATGTATAATTAAAATTCAATCAACCTACCAACTTATAAGAACCGGATCTTGATGATTCCATCATTCATTGACATTTCGAGATTTATTTTTTCGCTTCATCTTAGGTAGCTGTACTATATTTTTGAGTTCTTCCGGTGGGATAATTCTCGTAACCATAAGTATGTGGGGTCCCATATTCCAAGTGATAGTAATACTTTATATTTCAAAGTTTAAATTTAGATGCATTCGTCAATAAGATGAACCAATCGACGCCAATTTGAATCCAACAAACATCGCACAAAATATAATGAATTATTTGATACGTTCAAAATCATAAATGTCTTTGCAATCTTGGTACCACCAACAAATCGAAACTGATAACGAGAAAAGTCAAACAAGATTTTTTTGAAATCATTTTTGGCAGAAATGACGAGTATTGACGAATCGACTAAATTAGGTTTTAATGAAGTCAAGTAAACCAGTATAATGTATCATACAACTGTTAATTAGGAGGTATTCCAGTGGAAGGGAGTACCTCGTAGATATTCCAAGAAATATTATACCTGGTGAAAAATGAAACTTTCTAGTATTCTAATAGACTAAGATTTTACAGACGAATTTCTTCAGCCAACAAATTGTTTTGCTGACGAACTTTTTTACCATTAAGCTATTGTTCGAACACTTTTATGTTGTTCAAAATTCTTTGATGATAAATTTTGAACTTAATGCTACTTAACCCTATTATTACACCCGTCTATGTGATTAGTATTCGATGGTTAACGGTTTACGCTTTCGAAAGTAAGCAGATTACGAACGGTCTACTTTCTTTTTCTCTTTCGCTATTTCGCAGCGTAACCGATGCTCATCGTTTACTTTCATGTCTCAGTGAGCATGCGTGAAATCCCTTAAGCACTAAGCAAAATGGTATCCTTAGCTGTGTAACAGTATAAATGGCGGGAATCGAAATGAGAAACTGAGCTGCTGAAATTTTCATATTTATATATCATGATCTGTTTTCTTGGAGAAGTACAGTGGAAGATCAAAGAAGGATTATCATGATGGTAAATAGAAGCTTGAGCAATTGAACTTTTATTTAAATTCAGCAACCCCTGGGCCCTGATGCTGATGGAGTCCCTTGCCCAGTTTGCGACCAAACCAGTCCTAGCTAGTTTAGTTGGCTGGCGTGCGCGACTGATTGTCTTTTTTGAACCCAGCCACTGGTCAGGGGACTCTAGTAGGTGGAGGTTGGTAGTTAAGTTCAGGTAGGAGCTTGGGATGGCAAATGTGAAATAATTTCAGGTAGGAGATAATGAATAGCCTTTAATGGATTTTGGTGGTGATTGCATCATCAATTGAACAATTGCCTGATCTGCCTGATCAGATGAGCCAGTATGAATCTCGTGTAACTAACGTCGAAGATCTTCGGCGTACAACTGAAACATTTTTGGCGCATTGGCGTAGTAAGGGTACTTACAAAGATTGTTTGATTTTCAGTTGGCGTAAAGTAATAATTCAAGCTCGGCGTGAATGACTCCATAATCCAAATCCATCGATTTTTAGCTTTCATTTGGCTTAAACACAAAAGGCTACTAGGCAAGGATAGGCAGAAAGCAAACAGATATGTCTACATGGTATTTTCAGTTCTTGACGGAATAAACAATGTGAAAACGGCACAGACAAAATATGTACAGGAATATAAACTAGGAAAATAAAACAAAAGATTACAGGAGCACAGTATAGTAAATAATGACACAATACAAACATATAGGTATATATATAAAATCAATGGGCCAGCAAATGGCAAATACATAGTATATATAGACCGTAAAGGAAACGGTTCACATAAAGAAAATCAAAGAAAAATATCAAAATATTCGGTGACCTAAGCATTTAATAAAATTGAATGAACCTAGGAAAGCTTCCACCAAGATGCTGGGGGGGGGGCAGAGCAAAAAACAGCAGTCTGCACTGAAGAACTGAAGAACTGAAAAAGGCCCATGTGGAAAATCTGTGGCCTTATAAGGGGCATGAAGTGAGGCTAAATCAAGAGTCCGGATTAGGACCAAAACAAACCAATTGCATCTTAAATTTTTGCTTTCGCTCGCATCAATTTGATTTATTAATCATGTTGGCGCATGCGCCTCTTTTCCCATCTTGCACCGTTATTGAAAAATTGAATGTTGGTACAAAAGAAATTTTGTTTGGCGTGAGGCTTGCTGTACGGAAAAATATCTTCTGGAATCCATACTGGCAGATGAGCACAAATGAGCCCATTGCATTGCAATTCCTTTGTTATTTAGAATGAATTGTAATGTTACCATATATGGTGATATATGTTGTAATTCTGGATCTCTTTTCTCTTATCCCTGATCTGATTCTACATTTTTATGGCTTATGTTGGTCTGAAATAGTCCCTTTCGGATCTTGACGCCTTATTGAATTAATTACAAGTCCATTTTTCGCCTCTGGCACATGCCACGATTTCGGGGCCAGAAAAAAATTTTCAGGGGAAGGCTGAAAACTGGCCAGTAGTGACATCATCAAGTCCAGCACAAGAATCCACATAATTATCTACAATTTTGGAGATTGTTTCATGTAGTACACACGCAAACTCCCACAAAATTCAAGATGGCAGCATAGTTGTGTGGAAAAATTGTTGGACCCAATGACGTTGGCCTCGTAATTTATTCAATGATAGGGCGTTGTGACCATACAAATACATCTATCTATCTTTCTATCTATTTAAGATAGTTACAGCAGTTAAGTTAAGTTACAGCAGGCTATTCGCCCATTCTCACAACTATGTTAATGCGATTATGCGCCCCGTCAGCAACCTTGGACTGACCCCGGGGTACTTCAAAATGCACGATGACGAACAAGGGGGTGGGGGTCTGAATGGTTATATGCACACCTTCAACCCCATTGAACTTTTCAATCTTGGTATGATAGACATGTAAAGATCGTGGCAAAACGGTGTATATATAATAGAAGGTTACATTGGGTGATTGCAGAAATGTGAAATGTTTAATAAAAAACAAGATAATGAACTTTCATTGGAATAATGAATTTTTTTGCAATTCTAAAGAGCTCAAGAGCATGCAGGCTGTTGGTTGTAAACTGATTTATTAATTCCCAACAACTGACTTTTTTCATGTGGGGATTAGAGGGGTGTTACCCACTAAGAGAGCTTGGATAATCCCGCTTCCATTTAATGAAAAAAAATCAGAATCATGCACCTAGCTTAAAGGGATAATCAGATTAAAAAATGAAATTTTGCCCATAGACCTGTGTCCCAAGTAAAACCCCAAAATATTTTTCAAAGTGAAACATTGAAGAGGAGATACTGTATGACATTTTATAAATCTTGAAAATTTTACATCTCGTGTACATTTCATCAAACATTCATTGTTTTTGAGTGAAAAATAAAAATTTAAGTTGCAATATCTTGACTTTCGAAAATAATTGAGCTAAAAGATTTTAGGGTGTTAGCTAGAACCATGGAAAGTATCTTATTTGATTTTTTAAGTGATTGTCTCTCTTCAAATTAAGACCACATTTTCATCTCTCTGATCACACAATTACAACTAAATATTTTCCAAATCACGTATAACACTATAGTAAAGCCTCTATCACGGCATCACACAAACCACACAGGTCTGAATATATTACGGAGAGAATATTAACATGACTGATGAAATATTTAGTGAAAATAGCATAATTTGGAATATTTTATTTCCTATTAATTGTTTTCATCATCACAAAGGCGGTTAAACAAGTATATAAAACTGATCTCAGGACAATATCTATAATATTATCAACTTTTGATAATCAGCTTTATTTTTATTTTAAGGAAAATTAAAATTATGCAGTAATAATATCAAACAAGGAAAATATTATCAAGTATGGAGTTTCCTAAAAAACGAAATGGTTCAAAGATCAAATCAAAATGGATTGGTTTAAGGAAAAGAAAAACAAAAATTGCAGGACCACCTAAAATTACTAACTTTAAAATTTCAAATGTTCCAGTTACTAATGATGATAATGGTTACGACTGTGATGTGGAAAATTTTGATGAACATGATGTTGGAACTTATGATGAAGACTTTGTACCTAAAAAACAATGTTATGGTATTAACAAGGAGAAAGAATTAATTTGTTGGGACAAACATAACATTGATTATTGCTTGATTTATGCAATGAAATTTAACACTTTCCCGAGCCATTGCTGCTTTTGTAACGATGAAGTTATCACATCTTTTGTATGGTGTAAATCATGTGGACCATTGTCCTTTTATTGTCATGATTGCGCTTATAAAATTCACAAAAACACCCTCTTTCATTCATTGGTTGAAGTCCAGGTTTGTTTGTTTTCTTCTGGTCTGTCTATAATAGGCACCCTATTGGATTTTAATTGTGGTTGATATTTTTCAAATTCGAAAGTTGGGGCTGGGTTGATGACAAGTTTCATATAGAGGTTTCCCTATGTGAGTGGGATGACTTTTTCCAGATGGAGGTCAGAGAGTTTATTGTTGATTTCAAAGTTGAGGGAGTTAAGGTTGAGGAATATTCTCGAATATTTATTAAAAAGAACAAAAGGTCTGCTCATACTTCTGAAGAAATTTAGAAAGTTAAGTGTTTAGATCTCTTTTGAAAACATTTTTGTCTCAAGTTTAGGCTTGGATATGTCCTCAAGATGTATTTTAAATGATTACAGGTTGATGGATGCAATGTCAAACCATTCAAAGTAAAATCTGTTCTGCAAACTGATCATGTAAAAGCATGTACTTCAGCTTATTCAAGAACATTGACTGTGATTTCAGAAACAGGTGAATTTTATTTAGTTTGGCGTATACTTGTTGCAAAGTAATGACTGCCAGTACATTCTTAAATACACTCTCCTTGGCTCAATCTAGGCTGCAAATAAGCATTGTTAGTCTTCAGTCATGTCCCATTGCAAAAAATGGTGGAATGACTGAAAGTCCTTTTGTGCACGTCAGTTTTTAATGCTTTATTCATATAGGGAGTTTCGGACTGCGTTTAATAAAAATTCATAACAAACAGACTTGTACTTTTTATTTGCAACCCTTGCCCAATTATTACAAATTTGGATTATAGTAAAATCGTTAGTATAATTAGTATAATATTGTAGTTCTTTTTATTTCATATGAGTATCGACAAGCAACTGTTTGAATATTATGGACTTTTTGGTTATTTTTATTCGAATAAAACATATATAGAGAGTATTTTTAATTACTGATATTTACCTTAGGATCAACTCATCAATGTCAAATTTATTTTTGTAAATGCACAGAAGAGTTCAATACTTTGGTACATCTGGATCTATGGCCAGTAACACCGATAAAGCCAAATACAGTTATTTCAATGAATTTGTTACACCTTTTTGTTGCATTACAGTTGGAAGGGAAAATATCTTTTTCGTCTTTTTGTGATGGTTTCTCTTGGAAAAGTGGAGTGGTTGATCATGACCTGGTAAGATACTATATGGGTGAAGAAATTTCTAAAATTTTTGTCCAACTATCTTCTACCAGGGGATTGGGTGGCAGAGCAACATATGTAATGCATGCATTTTGTTCTTATTAGGACTCTAGTACTGTATATATTCTCATTTCATAAGAAACATTATAATACCCAACTTCAAAATTGAGATTTATTGAAAAATATTGATTAGAGATCTATTTTTAAGGTCACTTTTTGTTTTGAACCAATGAAGCAAAAGCTGTCCTTCCCAGGCAAAACAAATTGACATCTTAACTATTTTCAATCTGGCGTTTGTACAAAAACCAGGCAAGCCGTGCAACTTTGATGTAATTTAACTCGTTTCAAATTCTACCATACATATTCCACTCTAGCCCCTGGCTATACCTCATTTGCTTGAACGGAGCAAACACAAAAAAATCTACACAATTCTATAATCCAAAAAAAATGTTACAAGTAAAAACCGTACAGTAAATTCTCTTGATGTTGATCCTGATCTCTACTTTTCCCTTTTTTCTATATCAAGTATTTTGAGAAAAAACAATCAACAATCAGCATTTCAAAAGGCATCTCCACTGTGATAATTTTTAGTCGTTCAGTTAGGAGAGAAATATATTTTGAAAAAAAACTACTTTTTAGAAGAGATACCTGAACCGCATGACCCAAACGGATTCATTAGATCAATTCAGACATTTCCGTCGACAATTAACAAGTCTGAAGACAATATGCCCGAACTATGATGGTTTGGAAAAGTGTGCATCTTGCCCCAAGGTATTAAAAAATTTAAGTCTTTACTTTTTTTAAACATAAACAAGCTACCGTATGTCCATTTTGATCAAGTGATTCCCTATATCTCCCTCAGTAATTTTTGAATTTTTATGTAACTTTGCTTGTCTCGAAAGATTGTGGTGTCAAACAAAACATTGGGGACTGTTTGTAAACTGCTGTAAGATATTTATTTTGCATCGTAGAATATGAAATTACACATATAAATCAAAATATTTTTAAATTGGACAATTTGATTCTTTTAAGGAGAATGGAAGTATTTTCTACTGCTTTGACGCCAACTTTGGACTTGTGTTAAAAAGCTCTGCTTCTAAATCAAAGAGACTCGCTATGCGGTCGGAAAATCTATTTATCCTTGATGAGGAAGTAAAAACCTTTATGGAAAGCTACGATGATACTTTGAAGACAAAGGTACAGGATTTAATTACGTTGTGAACTTTTATTAAAAGATTAAAATATTTTTCAAGTCCGTTAAAGGCTTTTTATTGACAATCAATGTTTTGAAATAATAAACTAACTCCAAATTGCTACACAGTGTTTCATGCTATGCAGTCGTCAGATAATTCGTTTGTGGTTGTTTTTTGCAACCATTCAGACATTCTTCAGCACTGTGTGACTCTATTTTTCTTTTTTACTTAATGTATCAACAAATAGAAAATTTCAAGGTAAATTTTTCATTCAAACGAATATAAACTTGAGCCGAAAGGCGTGTGTTTTCATTCAGTTGTTCTGATTGTTGATAAAATAGACGATTAATAATAACATCTTAAGAAATTGATTTTGTAATGATTTGTAGAATGAAATTTTGGGAATCTGCTCAAAATTTGCGAATTTGTGAAATTCTATTTTAATAAAGTAATTTTTTTCAATTGGCTTAGGATTGCAGCAATTTCCAAGCTGGCAACAATTTACGGTCAAAACGAAAAACGAAGAAACTCAGTGTAACTGGAGTATTTGGTACATTAAGTGGATTAATTTTCACGTGGACTTTTTTTTGCGAATTAGGCTCTTTTTTACCTGATTTTTTTCATTTAGCTGATGATTTTAAATTTTTTCATAGAGGACTAATTTTGGCAAAGATGGCTGAAATTCGCGAAAATCGCAAAAATTAATCCACGTGAAATTTAATCCACTTAAGGTATGTCTTGTCGTCATGAGTTCCCGAAGCTTTTCTTGAATATGCAACACGGTGAAAGGTAATGATTCAGAATTGCAGTAATGCATAAACGAGCAGTTTTTATTCTCAACTTCAAGCGTGCTAGAATCTTAGAACAGTGAATACCTAGGGTACTTTAGTTTTTTGGCCTTGGAACAGTTTTTACGTCGAAACAAAGATGACAGCATTGAGATAAATTTTTTGTTAAAAATCTTAAATTTGTTCTATCTTAGCAATAGAGAACAGCTAGCCGATATCTAGTTTGAAATTAGAAAATGGGTCCAATATAACACGGAAACACTTCTTATAATACATAATCTTCAAGTTTACAATTTGTCAAGCTTTTAAAACCAGAATTTGAGACGGATAGAACTCCAGTGGTTGTGTAACACAAGGAGTGTTGATAAGATTTTTTTATTGTTTTATCATCATCAGAAATAGTAGTTGCATTGTTGTTTTAGATTGGGCTACGCCGTTCTTCTCCTTGATCAGATACTGAACGATACAGAAAAAAAGAGGTTGGATGTGCACATCATATATGATATTGCATGCGTTTTGAAGTCACATTTGCAGGTAGAAAATTAGGAAAACTTTTTTTTCTAATGATCATACCTCATTTAAAATTTCTTTTTTCAAAAGAGTGCAAATAACTCTATATAATAACTCTCTAAGACTTTTTGTTTTATGTAAATCACTGTAACATTTCTTTGTAGATATTGACTTAGATCACCGACCTACCTCTCCCATCTAATTTTAGCCTATTACACGTAAGACTGTATGTTAATATTTTTTACGTTATCTTTAGAAAAAGAATACTTTTACCAAGTATCAAGATTTCAAATTTGGCATCCCTGTTTTTCATTCGTATGGTCACAGAGGAGACTGTCAGGTGATTATTGAATTCTATGATGGTTTTTCTGCTTTCAGAATTTTGAAAATTTTGCGATTTCCGCGAATTTTGAACAGATTCGCGAAAATTTATTCTCGCAAAAACACTTTTCAATAAAGTCTACGCTCGACCATAAATTCTCCAACAGCTTGGAATGTAATTTTGGGATACCTTTTGTGTTGATGGTTTTGAAAAATCTCAGGCTTCAACGCTCTATCTTACAAAAAATAGTGAAAATCACAAATAAAAACAAAAGTCGACAAATTTTCTTTTCTCGCTTCATTTTTTTGAAAGTTAATTTGTTATTTTTAGGTGAAAAATTCAATCAGAAGATTAGATTCTTTTGGCCTTATGGATGGTGAATTGATGGAACGCCCTCTGGTCATATCTTCGATCATTCTCAAAGATTACCAAGGAGATGACTCCAGCTCACCGCACGGATTTACTTAGTGATGCTCTGCTGCATTTTGGCTCAAAGAAAATGGGAAATATCGGTATGATTACTTTGAAAAGTTCTATACTAGTGTTACATAATTATGATATTTTTAAGCTGATTAATCACTTGGTGTCATCTATTAAAGCTTTGTTTATCACTGGTAACGCGAAACATGATTGGATTTTTAAATCTTTACTTAGGCTTTACTTTTATTTTCTTTTAGGAAAATATCTCGTGTTTCTATTTCAAAAAGCAACAAGAACTTTGAATTCTTGCGATTCAGAAATTAAAACGATTTGCTCTAAACTGCCTGGTAAGTTATAATTTTTTGATTTAGAATAACTTATTCTAGTAAGCATGAAGCTTAGCGAATTGAGGTCTGCTTTAATAAGTTCTCGTCAAAATCTATATTAGTTCAATTCTTAAAACAAGCTCTCGCTAAAAGTCATTTCGATACAGTCGGTTGGTTCTAAAATTCTTCTTTAGAAAAACATTGTAAATTTAGAAGAATTTAAAAGAAAACAGTTCAAAAAGGCCAGTCAAATTTTAACACTTTTTCAACACTATTCTAGTTAATTTGAAAATTCTATCATGACTGATTCATGATACCTTTTATAAAATTCCTAAAAGAATTGTTCAAAACATTTAGCTCATGTGGATGAAGAAATTATCAAATCATGGAAAAAAGAGGAGGATAACGCCGTAAGCCAAAATGGAAAACTTATACAGAAAAGTTAGTATTTTGCAACGTCATCTTTTTCTCGTTACTGGAATGACTAAGTAGAAATCTGTCGAACCAATAAGGTATAAGCCCCGAAGGGGCCAGAGTGGAATCTGGTGGTAGGATTTGAAGCCAGTTAAATCCTACCAAATTATTTTTTTGCCGATCCCCCATATTGAATTCCTGTACTGAAAAAACTTGGGTCAACCGCTAAATTATTTTTTTGGCAAAATTTCTTCCTTTAAGGTTGAGTTATGGGGACTTAAATGTATTTAAAAATATTTCGATTTTTGTACGTGCTGGAGTGCTTCAAAAATGAAGAATAACTCTTTTTTATTATTCTTTAGAAAAACTGACCCATTTGATTGACATGACAATTGACATGACAAACGACAAATGTCTGTAAGTAACAACGACTACGGACAACAAGATAATGACTGTACTCTGCTGACGACTTACATTTCTGAATATATATTGAGGTGTTGAGGATTTCTTTTTTTTTTACCGCAGTAGCCATAAATTTATTTGAGACGTACGATACTTGAACACAAAGACTACTGACTCATAAGACAACTAACAACTTGTAAATTTGTTTTCCTGTTCTTTTGACCAACTTTTCACTAGCATTGTGGAGTTAATATAGTTTTGAATGAGTAATTACTGCTTTGTGTATATTTTCAGCTCCTTCTGATTGGAAGCAAGTCTACTACCTTAAACTGAAAGACTTTTACAAAGAATCTGCACTGGTTTTAATGAGCGAAAAAGTATGCGATGCTGCATCGCATCAACGAAAGGCAAACAGGTAAAACTTGCTTAAATAACGAAGAATATGTTTACCCGTTGGTCTTTACCCCGCTGAAAGCTGAAAAAAGAAAATGATTGGAAGGCAAGCCAACGAAATGTGTTGAGCTTTACTCTTTCAGACTTGAATTCAGTTTCAAACTTTAAGGGGATAATCAGATGATTTTCGATATTTGGCCTACAGATTCAAGCAATGGCTCTGAGAGAAACCTCCAAATTTTTTGGCCCAGTTATTTTCCAAAGCTGATATAAGGGGCTAGGACTGTCATCACGAGTATACTGTTTTAGCCTAATCTCAGAGTGAGAGTCCTACTATTTCGGCTATTTTCAAAGCGCAATATCTCAGCTTAGGAAAATGATTGGGTCAAAAAATGGGCCATGGAGTGAGCCTATTGGCCAAATATAAAAAATCATGTGATTATCCCTTTAACATTACATAGATTTCTCGAAATAAAAGAAATTATTTTCCGAGATTTTTCGATCCAATTGAGTGTAATTATGTTGTTATTTCATTCATTAGACTGAAACGAAACTTGACATCGTTTGAAAAGCTTCATAAAGTGAATACGAGATGGAAAACAACAGATCGCGACTTTCGAAGTCAACATATGACATTTTTGCGTGTGAAGTCAAACGAAACAGCATCCACACTATATAGCAGATGTTCTGAAAGAATGATGCTCTTAACATTAAAGAAGCGATATGCAGGTATGTTCGATTCTGAAAACACATTTTCATCAATTTACGCCGGCTACAGATCAGATTAGTAGATTTTACTTGTAGGCCCCACCATGGTTGTGCTACACAGGGAAAACTTTTGAAATTCGGTCACTTATAATGGCCTGGAGATATTCGGTTTCAATTTCAACTAAACACCTAACGTATTTTATCCTGTGCCCCTTTAAAAGTAGATTTATTAATAAATCTAAATATAATAGAATTCCAGAACTTTCAGACAAATTATCGAAATCCAATCTCAAAAAAAAAATTGTAAAAGGTAAACTCTGACTTCAAAGCAGAGAAGGTTAGAAATAATGGCTGCTCAAACGATCTATCAATCAATAAGAGGAAATAATATCAGCAACAAAAAGGACTCAAAATTTCTTAAGATATTCAGAAATATCCTCTACGAAAACTTTTTAGTAAATCCATCTCCCTAAAAAAATCCAAGAATAAAAAATCCAAGTAGAAATTTTTATTCCTTACGCTTCTAATTTTCTCTCACTTCAGATGGTTCGGCGATCGCGACGAGATTGAGCAAACAGATAAATAAAGTATGTAAAGAAATCAAGAACCTGCTTGCCTCATACAATTCAATGAGATTGGAAATGTCACCAAATTTCAAAACTATAGATTACAAAGATGCCCTCAACACAGAGGCTCCATATATAATGAAGTGAACTTTGTATCCAACGTCAATGAGGTTGGTGATATTATATTCCCAAGAAATTTCTTTTTTTTAATGTTTTTGGTTTTATGATGCGAAGGGTGCAGTGACAAAATTAACCGGAAAAAGAAAATTGTTTCACGAAATAGACATCGAGTTTTTATTACCTATGAACTCATGCATTGGAAGAAAGGATATGACTCAATTTTCTGTAAACATGCTAAAGCAAAAGAGAATTGAAAATGTTTATGTGTCTTGTAGAGTGCAACCAACGATTTATTGCGCTCCAAGTAGAAGCGCCAATTAGGGGTAGCTCATTGGGTAATTGAAGTTGTATTAAAGTAATAATTTTTTTTCTACTCTCTTTCTCTCTCTTTCTTAGGTAAGAAGCTCGTCAATCCCTACGAATGTTGTGAAAACATTGGTTCAATTCTATTTGAGAAAACAAAGAGCACAGGAGGAGATCGTTATAGTTCAAGAAGAAATGAAAGCAACGTTGTCCTATTGGAGAGACCAGTTAAATTTTCTTGTTGAATGTGCTTCGCAGCAAACGTCCTTTGGGTTGAAATATTTACTTCAAGAAAGAATATTCATTGTTAACAGCTTGACAAAGGAATTAGAACAATTATTTAATTCTGTTACGAACATTGAGCTTCAGACAGAATATGTTAATCGTAACTTGGATGTTTGTATCGATGAAATGGACGGTATTTACAGTGACAGTGATTGTTCAAGTGAGGACGAAGAAGATTTATGTTCGAGTGGGAGCGACATTGAGGATTCAGATTTTAATGGTTTATACATTTAGGCTTGATATTGCAACTTATGTTCATGTAAAAAGTTGTTTTTAATCCTTAAAAATATGTTATTATCTAGATTTTTTTACATTTGACATTTTTATAGATTCATCAACCAAGGGTATCATCTAGAATTAGTCCGTTAGATTTTAAAGTTTTAGCCTCCTAATTGACAAAAAAATTAGGTTTTCTTTCAAGCTTAGCTTGTAATGTCGGAACTCTGGAACTTAACTACTTTTTATTTCCTTTCGAATAAAAGCCCGCGATGGCGTCAGTGAATACAGGTCAGGGTGTGCGGTATTTTTTATTTCTTTTACTTTTCTTTACTAAAAGGTGGCATTAGTTAAACATGGGAAATTATTATTTTCATATAATTTTGACCTTTTTTTGTGAAAGAAATAATATATTAATTTTGATACAATTATTTCAATAATAATTCATTCATGACAAATATACTTTTTGTTATTTTTGTATTGAAGTCTTAATTTTATAGTCGTGCTGCCAGCTCCCTACCTGCAACGTCTAACCCTTTTTAATTTGCTTTGCTTTCGCCTTCGATGTAATCTTTCGAGATATAATGTCGAGGTTAAAAGCTCAGTGACCAATCCCTTATGCCCAAATTGCGTTACTTTGCTTTCGCCTTCGACGTAATCTTTCGAGATATAATGTCGAGGTTAAAAGCTCAGTGACCAATCCCTTATGCCCAAATTGCGTTACTTTGCTTTCGCCTTCGACGTAATCTTTCGAGATATAATGTCGAGGTTAAAAGCTCAGTGACCAATCCCTTATGCCCAAATTGCGTTACTTTGTTTTTGTCTTTTATGTAATCTATAATGTCGAGGTTGCAGATCATTTTTCCAAAAAGTTTATTTTCAGGGTAATTTTGTACACAGATAGCTGATAAGGAATAGTTACTATTATAGTGTTCTCCAACATGTTCAGTCGAAACTGAAAAACGCCTGTTGGAACATGTGTTTCCTCAAACTTTTTATTATATCGAACTTTTCTCTCGGCGGCCCTGAAGTGATAAATTTTGCCCATTATCTCAAATATCTTATAAACGTATAGTTTTACTTTGATCCTTCAAGAAACCTAATTTAAAAGAAATGTCAGCTTTTCCTGATTTGATCAAAAATGAAATATTGTGTAACTCACGGTTATGAAGATATAGTGGTATAGTACCCAAATAATCAAATCAATGGAACACCTCGCCAGGCATCGAAGAAAAATTCAGAATCTAAAGCGATTCTTTTAAAAATATCAGTCGATAAATTAGCTAGAATGTGTGTGAAAGACAGTTAACAGCAGTTAACGCCAGATTCCTGATTAGAGAATCCTAAAACACAATAAATTTTGACTTGACGGTATGGACTCACGCCAACATTTAGAATTGACTTTCTATAATTTAAAACTAATTAACTTTTCCTGTGTGCCTGTGTGCGTCATTGTATTAGTTACCCTTCTCAAGTAACTTCGTCCCCAGGATTAATATCTTATTTTGAATGATAGAGAATCCTTTGATCCCGGGCCTGGCTGGAAATTTATATCACATAGATCTAAAACGATTCGGGCTTTTTATAAGTTTCACAATAAGAAAGTAAAATAACACCAAGAAGTATTTATATAATAGTTTATATAATAGTGATTCTCTCATCTGACAACTATAAAAGGGCTAAAAGTGTCAAAAAGTATTCAGAAATTTGATGCCAAACGTTTAATCGCATGCAAAATTTGTCATGAACATTTAAAAAACTGATCACTTTCACTCAAGTCTCATAAACAGAGGTTAATAAAACAAATCGTAAGTTAAGTTACAACTACAACTCTCAAAGCGCTTAAAAATCCGTAAATGTCTTTTGTCTTTAAAAAATGGAATTGCGAGTTTTTTTAACAATACTGTTCTGCTCATTTCTTTAACTAACTAATTTCATAAGAACCATCAAAGATTATCCAAATAAAAACGGACAGACCGTACTTGGTTTGAAAGTATAAGGGAATTCCATCGATGAAAGTATGTTACATTCGCCAATCCAAAGAGTTTTAAGATTTTCAACAGCTAGATTTCTCTTATGGAAAGTTTGAAAAATACAAAAGTTGAATTTAAGTCATAAAAACCGGAAAAATGTCTCTATTGCCGATAAGTTTACCTTAGTTTTATAATTAATTTTACGCTAGGAAAAAAACTCTAATGTATAGAAAGAAAAAAAATTTCAACTTTCAGTTTTTTATTTTATGTCTAGTAATGGCTCTTTCCACGGGTTGTTATTCATAATAGCCCAATTAATAAATTTGCCATTAAAGAATATCGTGGCATTTTCCGTTAGCTCAATAATTATTTCTGCGTCAGAAAATTATCGCAACGAAAATTTTAAAAGGAAATAGAAAAGTTTTACGAAGAAGATTACACGCTTTTTTGGAAGAAAGATCTTTTATCAAGTATCTTCTTAACTTTTAAAAAAAAATATAGGTTTAAGAATTCAAACCGAATCTAATAAAAATAAGATTTTCATGAATCAAGGAAGGTAATCAAGCTTTAAATAAGATTTTCAAAATAATCTTGTTCGAAAATTCAATATTTATCTTTGATGGAGTTGTAATAAAATCTTTCGTACATAGAATTCATGACTCTAGATTCTTAGTGCAAAAGTTTTTAAAAGAATTTGTTGCACAATTCAATATCATTATTTTTTCGTTTGCAGAAAATGCTGGGTCGGTCGCGCCCGTAGAACAACAAATTAAATTGGTCTCGCCTAATGTGAACTCCTAGGAAAAGTTTGCCATTATTTCAAGTATTGGTATGGTTTGGGGGAAAATAGACAATCTACAGGTAAAAATGTCTGGAGTGGCATTCTTAGGGTTCGGTTACCAAATTTCATGATGGTGATGTTATTATCAATTTTTTAAGAGAAATAACCTAAAAACTATTTTTTTTTCTGCGAAAAGGGTCATCGACTGTTATTGTATTAGCAAAACATTGGGTATTCGGAACAAGTATGCATTTCTTGATTCAAAAAGGTTCCATACCAAAACTCATAGATTTTAGTTTATCTTGACTCAAATTGACTCAATTTCTTTGTTGACTTGTAAATTGTCAAAACATTTTAAGTTTAGGTTCGGNTTGAATAAACTTCGTAGAATGAAATTCATGTTTTCCTGAAGCGCCCTCCTTCTGAGGAGCAAAACGGTACTTCATTTTGTTGAATTAGTGCCCCGTTCAATAATTATGCCTATTTCAATTTTTTTCAGCAAAATTCTTCCAAAAGACCTAGTGTATCCTTAAATGACAAAAATACTTCAGGAATACATTGTCACTGAACATTAAAAAATGCAATTTGAAGACAAAGACAAACTGGTATTTTCAAACTTTCTATGAACAGTGTTTTGTGACATTATTTTTGTCCACCCTGTAGTTCTAAGAAATTAAAGACAAACTGAAATCAGAAACATTTAATTACAGTAGTAAATGTATATTTTCAAAATAACAAAAAAGTGTTATGTATAAAAATGTGCTTAATTAAGTGTACATGTTAAATGAAAACAAACACAAGGAAAGAAGTCTATCTAGGAAAATATTGACCGAGGGCACGTGTGCCGGAGACCAGGTGAAGACCAGTCTAGAAGGTTAATAATCCATGTACGGCCATGTAAATATAAAATGATTAAAAGCAATTAACAAATATATCTTATTGTTTACATTGTTAAAAACTGTATTGTCAATTTCATAATCGGTCTTTTTGATAAAATATTGACCACCTACGTGGCATTAATCATCAAATCAATTTTCTGTGAAGTGATTGACAATTGTATTACAGGGTTGTGATTAAAGATCAAGAAAAAATCAACGAGAGGGTTGGACACGACGTTAGCCTTGACAATTGACCTCAAGTCCGAAGTCATTTACCCTATACTAGCCCACCGCACGATTTTTCATCACTTAGGGTGACTTGCATACACCAATTTTGTCTGCTTGCGCATCAATACTGCAACAGCCTCAAAATTAAAAGTGACGTCAATGTTCCCACTGGAGGGTCTGTGAGAAAAAAATCTAAAAAGTTACAGACTAAATTGCGCATGAATCTACTACAGGCTGAAAGTTATTGTTACAATTATCTAGGCTAAATTCGCATCCAACCCTCTCGCTGTTTTTATCTTGACAGGATATATTTGTAGAGAAAATTAAACTTAGGAGAATGACAATATTCCAGAAGATTGCATTAAAGTACTCGCAGGAAAAAAAAAAGGTTGAAAACACATGCCTTTGCTCATATAACTATAGCGTGTCAATTATCATTTTGGTTATCGTCTATGACAAAAGATCTGGAAATAGACAATGTAAAGGCGCGAAAAAAGCCTGTTCACGATAAGATATAAAGACCCTCCAAACAGCATTCATAGATATTTGACATGATTTAACCGATCAACTTTTCCCCAAGGTAGTTTGATTGCTCAGCAAAGACCCTCCCTACCAAGATATCCCCTATAATTTTCTAAAAGATACGGTCCAAGTAAAAAGAAATCTTCGCAATCACTAATATCTTCCCAACGATACCAAATTTCTTACGATTGAAAAATCGCTTCAAAAGTTATAAGCACAAGAAAAAGAGTGCGTACTTATCGTGAACCAACTTATAATGGTACTTTTCTAAGAGAACCAATTTCGCAGAGATCTACTAGTAAGACCTAATTTTTGCGCTTGACAACTCCTTTTTTGTCAAAATTCTTTTATCGTTCGTGGTATGTTAAAAATTGTTTGAGAAAAAAAAGACAGAAAAATACGCAAAATTAGCTCCCATTGAAATTAGTTCTCTTGCCATAGTACTCAATGTCATCAACTGGAATATTTTCAGCTTTTTCCCAAGTTTCATTCTTATAGCCGACCCATCTGACCAAATACTCCATCCCAGCAGAGGTTTCCCGATGTTTATTGATTGTCTCCACCATATAATCTCCATTGGAGGCTTTTTCCAAAAGTTCTTTCTTTGTCACTTTCCACCCTCCATTGTTCGGAACTTGTTCATCTGGTAGCAAGTTCAAAAAGTAGTCATCGAAGGGTTCTTGTTGCTGATGCTCATTTTCTTTATTTTTCTTTGCCTCGGTTTTATTCCGGGTTTTGTATTTTCTTTGTCTTTTGTTCAAGTTTGAGTCAGGAGCTAAGTTAAAGTTAGATTCCGAGGTCTCATCCAACACCTCGAATGTTATCGATGTTAATTCCGAGGTCTGTACTTGGTGGTTGTTTGATGTTCTTTCATTTGACGAAGCATTTGACGACACAATTGACGATACATTTTCTGTAGCATCACTTGATGGTACGTTTGATGATACATTAGCAGGTCGGCCTAGAAAACAAATAAAAATATACATTGGGTAAGGCTAATTCGATAGTTTTTTCTAATGAATTCAAGGACTTTATTTATTTAAAAAGAAACTAGTAGCAGATGCATTGGTAATGCTGGAATTCTTTATGAGTAATATTATTCTGTGCTTTGCAATTCAAAATGAGCTTTCTAAGTTCTTTAGTCATACCATTACTATGGGCATGCATTTATCTCAGTTTTTAAGTATGCGGTAAAATCGAATTGAGGTTCAATTTGCTATTTATATGCCTTCAGTAACCTTCAATAATAGAACTTGAAAATAAATTTATATAAAATGAAAACGGGTTTATGAAAAGAAAAGCATACAAAAACTTAAATTTATTTTCATAACCTACCAGCAGTAAATGTTATAACTTCCCTGATAATTTTTATGCATGTTGTTTAATAACTGAAGATATGCAACTTGAAAACAACCACACAGAATACACTTACATTTCATGAAAGTTATGTCATCCATGTGCTGCTTCAATAAACCAGTTCCCAGATGGCACAGGCAGAGGGTTTTTTGAAGTAAAATCCATTGGGAAGACCACGCACCTCGAACAGCCCCTCCGAAATCTGCTTATACGGTACGGTGGATCTTGTGGCAATTTTCATGCAACCTGAAAAGGATTCAACTGGTTAAGTGTGTGAAATTAAGAGTCAAAACCGACGAAAAGTTTTACTTAGATTGTGAAATTTCCAGAAAATCTGTTTTAGATTCCAAAGTCCATTTTTCGATAAAGGTGTAAAACAATAGAAGTCTTGAAAATTGAAATATTCTTTTTCGTTAAATTTATTTCTTCTTCAATGAAATTTAGGTTGCAATATTCAAATTTTTGAGATGCAGAATTGATTGGCCTAACGGAAAATGTACAATCAATGCCATCTATATAAACAATTTCAAATGCATACATTATTATAATAGCTAATTATTTTGCGAAATGCAAATTTAAACGCTATAAGTTAATTTTTCCATACTGCTTATTCCAAGTATAGTACTAGATGCTTTAAATATGTATTGACTTACGGAATCTATTGTTAAGAAGGTTTGCAACTTCCTTTCGCTACTTAGAAGAGGTCGATTTTCTTTTGTTGATACTCCTGAAAATACAAGAGTTTGATAATAAACCTGGATTGACTGTTATATTTTTCAATAAGAGTAAATAAACCTAGCGATCCATTAGAAACGTCAAAACGCAAGAACTTTCCCGTGAAGAAAAGAAAGGTATCAGTTAAACAAGGAATTTTTTGTCTATACACGAAGACCGGAATAAAAGGCACTAACCATTCATAAAACAAGAAAATTCCCATTCCAAATCGTCATGATTGTCCCAAAAATCGTATGCCTTTTCACTGCCATGGTGATGGATTTTGCCTCTCTGCGCTCTTTATCTGCCTCAAGCACAAGGAGATCAACTCCGTACGATTCCATTTCTTTGCACTGAAATGAAACAAAGAATTTCAGCAGGGAAACGGGTACACTACGGGACACTAGTATGGTTTCTACCTATTTCCTTAGCAACTTCTCCTTTCTCCAACTGTAGGTTTAGATTGATGCCCCCTTGAACAAAATTTCCACAGAATACTCTACATCTTGTTCACCCCTCTGCAGCTTTTTCACTCCTAACTTGCTATTAGTGAGTTTTGAAACTATTGGAAATAGATCAACCAGTTAACAATTGAAAACTATCAGCTGAATTCTCCCTTCAAGGTTTTGAAGTATCAAAGGGCTCATGAAAACTAACCCCTTATTTTAAATTCTTTTAAAATTTAAAGGCATTTTTGCCTTCCCTAATTCTAAGGGGCAGAAACTGTGTGCCATGGACTTTGGTATGACTTGATGGGTGGCACGATTCGAATCTCACTTCAGTCCTCAGTTTAGTAGTTTGCTATTAAACTGAGGTCAATGCACATATATACGTGTTGGCACAATTGGCACCATTAAGACCCGGTTTATATTGGCAGTGTTTTCCACTAGCCTGTATGTAGAATTATAGATCGATCCAGACTTGGATTTGAGTAGAGCTGATTTAGGACTCCCGGTTAATTATTTTTGAAAAAAGTCTAGACTTTAGGGAAAGTCCTTGCTTGGCTCTAACTAGCCATATTTCAGCCTAAATTTACTAGATTGAAGGGCTTCGATCCATTCCCCCGGCAATTACTCCCCGTTCATTGAATTTGAAATTATCAATCCCTATAGTGTGCAACGGTGTCTGTACCCCTCCCTTTTAAAATTTACTCCTCCTTTATGAAATCAAAATTAAAGCAATTTTAAAGACAGCTTCCAAAGTTTTACGAAATTCTAACGCTTTTTATTAAGGCTAAAATGAAGCAATCAAGTCAATTTTATCATTGCTTTCCATAGAATTGAGTATTATTGGATGACATTTGTTACATTTCATCAGACTATGTACAGTTTGTCATTTGACTTTGAAGTCTTATTGTGATAAGATTGATCTAAAATCATACAAACAATTATTTAGGTCAGTTACATACCAACGCGATAATCTTCCTCCTCGTCATTGAAATTTTAACCTTTTGAGCCTCGGCTGAAAGTTCATCAAACTTAGGAGGTATGATATCAACTGCACGGGAATTATAATTTTCCTTTTCATCGCTCGACAGTAGATTCCACTCGATGGTAGCTCTAGTGAGAGCTTCGTTAGGGTTATACATTTCTTCATTTTCTAAAATAGAGGAGAAAAGAGTATTATTACCAAAAGTTCTCATTGTATTAACTATTAAATGTCAATTGGAGGGAGAGATAGAGGGAGGGATAGATAGAGGGAGGGAAAGAGGGAGAGTGAGAGAGAGGGGGAGTGAGAGAGAGGGAGGGTGTCCCTCATCGAAAGATTTTATCATATGAATAAGCTCTAATTAATCCAGCTTCTTAGTCTGGGATTCAGTTACTAAAATAAATATAAAGTTAATGTTAAATAAAACCAAAGCTCGTGCAGCTCGTGTACGATTTGCAAATACATAAAAAAGACAATTTAGTAATGTTATACTTTTGGCATCCTGCATGTATTCTGATTTGAATATATCAACACCTCTAGCCTTCCTCGTCCTGATCTTAACTTTCTCAGTTGGTTTCTTCTTTTTGCTGTCGATCCAATGCTAGAAAACAGTAATACAAAATTTAATTAACAGATAATCAGTAAGAACCTTTACAAATCAGGCAAAGACATAGGAAGGTCATCTTTCTCATGTGTAAATGAAATGTGTAGAGACAGATTAAAGGACTCTGACTGTGATGAATTTTCAAAATTTGGTATCCCCAAATGCTAATTTGTGCGTTATATTTTGAAAGCATATCATGTTATATTTTCTGTACGGTCAATCAATTCTGCATCAAGATAATTAAAAGTCTAATGAACTTAAACTTGACATGATGAAAGAATTTTGTTTTGATAGAATCAAGCTTCCTACATACCTTCACTTGACTTTCAGATAACGAAGTCTTGATGACTGCCTCTGATAACAGACTTCTCGCCTCCAAGTTGTCCGTTCGGTAATTCGTCATTCCTTGATCATAATATGATTGTAAAATCTCAAGTTGTTCTGGTGTTTTTTTATAATTTTTTTTTTTTTTTCAGACATTTTCTCAACAATGAACTAAAAATAGAATAATGAAGGATATCTATCACCCTTTGCAATTCTGTACTGTGAAAAAAGTGAATCGATCCCATTGTAAAGTATAAATTGGAGATCCAAAATGCTTAAACTAAGTTTTGTGAACTTTAGTAATCGAAGTCCTTAATAAGAGATTTCGGTTGCAAAAAGTTCCACTTTTCATCAATTGAAATGTAGCTAGCCTTTTCATAAATATTTTGAGTACAACGACGACTGCCTGCCTCGCTTTGAACGATTACCAAGGTGATTAAATCCCTTGATTATTTAGTGTTTCTTTGATACATAGAGTAAACTTTTTTTGAGCACCTCTGGAAATAAATTACAATAGGAATCAATATCTTGAAAATGAGGCAAGCGTTCCTCGTGACATAATTTATGAGAAGGATTATTATAACCTGGTATTTACTTTATAATTCACTTTGGTATATAGATTAAATTCCTTTAATTTTTTTAGAATTTGAGTATTGAAATACCTTTTTTATATTTATAAGAACAACACAATAAGAACACAAGGCTGAAAATTAGCCAAAACTGAAGAACAATTTAAGAACAAGCTCAGCCTCAGAACTTTCTGAACATGTTTTAGAATAAACTAATTCTGGTTCTGAATGAATCAAGAAATGCATATCTCTTTCAAAATACCCAATATTTTGCCAATTACAATCGAAGTTATTGTTTATTTATTGCAGCAAAAAAGTACTTCTCACATCTCAGTTTATTTCTCTTCAAAAATTGAAGTTCGGAATTGGGACTGATCAGGGTTACAAAGTTGAAGACAAGAAATTCCAGATCTTAAAAACAGCTAAAGAATATTTAAGCCTGAAAATTAAGAACAAGTGAGCCTCAGCCAAAATTTACTGGTTCTTATTAAAAGAAAACGCGTAAGTTATTAAATTTCAAAATTTTTTGCTGGTCACTCGTCAAACTCACACTTAAAGTTCCCAAAAAATATAAATAGTTTAGTGATTTTAGCCTGAAAAATGAAATACTTGGTGTTATGTAGAAATGATCCTAAATGTGTAAGTATGATTCTTACAAAAAACAAGTTACTAAATCTTATAGTACAGCATTTGTTTCGTTTTTGAAGCTAAAAATTTGTGCGGTGGTCTCAAGTCTGCAGTATACATACAGCTATCAGCATAGCAATCTACCCTTGATCTGAAGAATGTGTTCATGGTGAAGGCAAATTTCATTTCTAACATCTTCATCAGCAACATACCAAATGCATAAACATCCGAATAAAAGCTCACAGGTGAACCATGATATAATTCTGGGGCCAAGTGATTCGCATCTTCGAACTTGCAGAGCACATTTTGAATGTTTTTTTTACAAGAATATACCCTACAAGCAAAGTGAATCCAATGATTTTAGAAATCCTTCCCTGACAATCACATTTTCAGGGACAAGATGGTTGTGTATAACACCTTTTTCGAATAAAAAGTTCAGTCCATTTGCAACACCTTCAATAATGGATTTGAATTCTGCAAGCGAACTGAGTGAAATAGATTTTTGAGTCATTTCAAACAAAGTCATACCAATCTCAAAACTCATAACATGAGAGAACGACCCATTTGAATTTACCAAACCAAGTGTTGAAACTATATTTGAGTGAGTTCCAACAAATTTCAAGAGACGATGTTCATGACTCAAAACAGCTAAGCTTTGGAGACCAAAACTATCTGGTTTCAGAGTTTTCAATATTACAGATTCTTTGGTTGAAAAGGATAATTTTTTGATGGAAGAAAAAGTACCACAGGGTAATATTTTTACTGCTAAATCCTGAAAAGTCGAAGGGTCTAGAATATCTGAACTTTGCTGCTGTAAGATGGCATCACCAGAATGAAAGGAGTTGGAGAAAAGGGAGGCGTCTACCATTAACGAAGAGCGTGTTTCTCCTAACTGCTCGAGCATTCTCAAATGCGTGTAATTAGCATTTCGCAGAGTCAAAGAAGCATTTTTTTCTTTGAGTAAGTCGATTGTATAAGCTTGGCTTGCATTTACTCTTTGAGCCTGTCAATTTGTTTTTGTTTGCCGTCTTTTGAAGGATCCTCTTTGATTGTCCATCTGAATCTTTTTCGTGCTCCAGTGGTCTTAAAAATGCAAAATTAATTAATGCTTTTGTATGTGCATGAGATATTGAACTCAAATTGCCTGCCTCTTGTCAACATAAAATATGCCTCTAAAGCATGAAACATGAGATTAATTATTTTTGCTTTTTTATGTCAGTTCTCATTGAGTGCTAGATGTTTAGTTCACCAAGCTCATGGTCAGCCATATCTTCCTCAACGCGATGATAGAAATATTGCCTATTTCTAAACAATAAATAACTTTGACAAGAAAAGAATAAAAGGTGGGTAATAACCTCGATGTCTTCAATTTCTTCATCTGGAGTTATCTCACTTTCACTTTCTTGGTCCATTTGGTGATCAGTCATCTTAGATAAAAAAGGCTCAAAATTCAATAAATAAGACAAAGAATGCCTTTGAATGCATGGAAAAGAAACAGATTGTTTGTTAATAAAAACTTTTTTTGCTAAACATTATCAAATGAAATTTTTTAAAAGAGAATAAAACCAATAAGCTTAGATATAACCTGGATGTTTTCATCTGCATTTATCCAATTTTCCTTTCCTCCACTCATTTGATGTTCAGCTCTCTTTAAAAAAAGGGCTCAAAGTTAAAGTTTTTTCATAAATGATTAAAATAAGGCGAATGATAAAAAATGTTTTGTTTCCGGAATGCGGGTGAAGGAAAAAAGTTATCATGCGGCCGGCCGGAAAATAATTTTTTTTTCTATTTTTGATAATTTATGGCTCATTGAAATAGAGTTTAAGAATAACTTTTATGTATAAACACAGCATAAATTATGCCCTAAATTACAACAAGTACGGACTACTAACGAACAAAAGTTTGCGGCCGGGTCAGAAAAAAAAAATTTTTCACCCGGCCGGTTTCCGGAAACAAGAAATTTTTTTTGTTTCGCCTAAGTATGAAAAATGCCTTGAAAGCATATAAGGAAATATCTTAGATTTGTTTAAATTTAGTTTTGGCAAAGTGTATTTGTAATAGTTTTGTTTTAAAAAGGAGAATAGAAGGAACTATTTCAACCTTTGTTGTAACCTCAATATCTTTATATTCTTCATCAACTTTGTCTGCACTTATCTTATTTTCATTTCCCTCGTCTATTTTGTGTGTGATTGTCTTAAAAATAGGAAAGAAACCAAATGATCAAATTGTGTAAATGTATCAAAACATTGCCTCAAGGCATTTTGAGTGTCATTTGTATTCAATCTATATATAAGCAAAGTTTATTAAGAAAAGATCATCCCTTGCTTTATATTCAATCAAATTCTTTTGTTCAACATCTGATATCAATAACCTTGAAATTATTAACCAACCTAATATTTAGCACTTGAGCCTGATTGTTATTATTAAGTGCTCCATAGACACCTTCATCAATGTGTTTTACACAAGTTATTTTAGTAACAAGGTAACAAAAAAGTGAAAAGAATATCCATTTACCTTCTGATTTGAATCTTTTATGAAATCAAGCTTAGGTATTTCAAGACTCAAAGTAACCTATAATGAAGGAATTCAAAAGCCTGTACTTTTTTCCTTCTATCAAAATGACCAAATAGTTTTAGTACTAGAGACAAAGAAAATTTGAAGCAAACTGATAAATATTATGTAAGATAATATTCTAAGAATTTCATGAAATAGGAATAACAAATTTGTTATTTGTAATAAATTAATAAGTAATAAACCTTAAACGTTTTTGATAGATCTTCTTCAATTGCTTTCAAAGTAGCCTCCATGTCATAGATTTTGACATACCCTTCGAACTTATTCTAATTAATATAACAAAAAAATCATGATTGAAAATGATCATACTTATTAAATTAAGGTAACATTAAAGGAGGATTTATTTGAAGAATACCAGAAAAGTATACAAAATATTGCATATGCAAACCATTGATGTTCAATCAAATTTCCATCTACAAGCATCTTAGCTCCAGTATCATTATTATCATCAAATCATAATAAACACAAATTTTGCATGGCTAGATTTGCTTGTCTTTCAAAACTCACCTGTTGTTTTGTTTTGATTCTTTTAAGTTTCTTCCTACGTGTGGCAGCATCTTTTGCTTCTATTTTAGGAATGATTGCTGCACAAATTTGTTCAGACCACAGCGCTGAGAAAAAAAAATTCTTTGTATACTTGAAGCAAAGATAATTATGTGGTGATGTATTGAAGTAATTTCATTACAAAAGGAAAATTGTCTTTTTATAGAATTGTAACAAGTACCCTTTTTGTTACTGTTAATTCAAATATTCCAATTATTCCAAACTTTCAAACAATAAATTGAGACGTAAATATTTTCAGGGTTCGCTTATACTTTTAATTAATCTTTTCCTAGACTCTTTTCTTATTTCTTTTCACAGTCGTACATACAATAAAATATTTCTTCTTTAGTTTCTTTCTAATTTGTTTTCCTTCCCATTCCAATGTTGACTCGTCTTGTGATCTCCTGTTGCTCCTCCAATTCAGATCTGCCTTCTTCTTGATTTGCTTTGTTATTTATACTTTTCTGAGATTTGATTATTCGTCGATTTTCGAATCGTCTTGGTCACGTTTTTTGCAAGGAAAAGTACTTTTTCTTTCTGAAGGTAAATTCCTGAAGAGATCACGTTTCTTGCAGGGAAAGTACTTTTCTTTGTGAAGGTAAATTCCTGAAGGAATTATTGATCAAAGTCCGAAACGTTTTGGCTACGTTTTTGCTGGGAAAGTACTTTTCGTTGTGGAGGTAAAATCCTGAAGGAATTATTGATCCGAAACGTTTTGGTTGCGTTTTCTCTAGGTTTTTTTTAATAGAAAGATGTCTATATTACAGAATCCTAAAAATGAGCATAACAGCTCATCAAGTTTCCCAAGACCATAAAAGTATGTCATCCAATTGACTCTAGGAGGGGTAAAGCCCCCGGCATTTTTCATTTTTTATTTGCAGCACTGTAAAAATACAGGGCCAACTATGTAGTTCAGCGAAGTCAAGTTTGAATATATTCTTTATTAGAAAAACAGTTAAAAGCAGTCAAAACGCAATTTACCTTACCTCCTGAGTTTGTCTTTGTTATGCTAAAATATAACAAACCTTTGTCATGCTGTCTAATTACAAAAACCTCCAATCACTACTTCTCCGCCATCTTGTTTCACTTTAAATGCCGTGTTTTAAAATTCCTTAGCTACATTATATGTACGGAAAAGGTTTTCTCCAGGTTTTTTCAATCCCAGGATTAAACTACGAGGGCGGTTCCGCCCGCTTATTTTTCTTTCGGCGTTGAGCGCCCCGGGGATACTTAACAATAAAAGAGATTTTAAGATTAGTGTTGAAAAGCATATTTTTTCGATAAATTTAGGCGATACTCAACAAAAAATAAGGTGGTTTTAAACAAATCTTTGACAAATTGGCGTTTCTTTCTGTTCTAATATATGCAAATCACGTCGGAAAAAGAATATATTTCCGCCTTTACTTTCACTTTCGCTTTCGTGTTACGCGATTCCAATTGGATGAATACCGCTCGCTAACAAATTCTGATTGGCTGTAACTCTTAGCTTCGGGATTCTGATTGGATCATTTCCCGCGTCACAGTTGAATTTTGATTGGTTGAAAGTTTCTGAGCGTGAATTCTGATTGGATGAATACCTGAAAAGTAAACAATAGTATGTAAGTATTTTGCTTATCAAAACCTAAATATTTCCAGGGGGTTTTATTTACTTTGCATGACGATAATTAAGCCTACAAAACACCGAGAAAAAAACCCAACATAGAACAGGTGTATTTTGTGATGTAGAATATGATAGCGTGAATCTTTTTGAAATTCTATGTCAGGATTTTTTCTCAATGACCCGTAACTATGCCCGGGGTACCCGTTGCTAAGACCTTATGTTAAAAACGAAAGCGATTACGGCAAAAAGTAGCGATTTTCGTAATACCTCAAATATTGATATTTGACTGTACTGTAGTTACAGATCCAATTTCATTAAACCCTAAAAGCAAAGTTTAAGCCTGAAAATTCAAATCTGAAGAGTGATAAATGCACAATGAAAGCGCTGTGAAAAATAAAATTTTCAAATAAGCTCTGCCTTCTGATAACGACCGCACCTCTGTCAAAATTTTCAAGTGTAAAGATCAAAATAAATAAATTGAGATTATATGACACGAAAGATGGCAATATTTTGTAAAGTTCCTTTTACCCGATAATGAAATTTCTAGCCAATCTGATACGTAACCACACCCAAACCACACCCATACCCAACCCTACCAGGTCGCCTGCAGGTCCTGACACTATTCCCGCATGCCGGATCCGAAAAATAGATACATGTCTTTCACTTTTACGAAGGAGCCTTCACCTGTTGAAAATTTACATGTCGCGATCATCGGATTTTCATTTTTTTGACATTGCGTCAAAAAAGTGATATATCTTGAACTACAAGAGGAAACTTGATGCAGTTTTTTTGTGTATTTTCTCTGATAAATTTTAAGTATTGTGAAAAAAACAATGAGCATTTTTGGTTTTAAAAAAAGTAACTGATGATCTGTTGAATCTTCCCATTTGATTTTGTTCCTATATTTTCCGTGCCAAAAGTCCCAACGAACAACCTCCCTATATTTGCCCTAGAAATGCCAGAAAGGCTGTCAGGTGTAAAACAATTGACTTTTCTTGGCTCTGCACTACTTTGAATTATGGAATTTTTTCCTATAAATATATGCCCTGAAGGATTCTGTATGTACCAGACGCCTGCGTTCGATAGGATCGATCATCGGAACGGCTCGATGACGGATCGATATGTGATCGATGGATTTTCTCTAACAAGGTACTGTCTCCTTGATACTCAGTGTGTACTCAATTTGAAAAACATTAACATTCATTGTAAAGCAGCACAGCTGCTAACTAACCCACCCTTCAAATATTACATGGCACCACACCCCTTCATCCCTGTTTGTGCCCCCATCCATTCCAGCAGCCATAGAGAAAGCAAGTGATTAGAACCCAAAAAATCGACCCAAAAGAAAAACATAGAACATAGAATTCAGTGCCTTGTTACCAATGACAGTCTCAATACTAAAATGAAATCCAAACTGAAAAGAAACTCACAAACCTTCAAAGAATCCTTTCTCCATGCTTGGCAAAACGAAATTTGAGTCCGCCATCTTGTTCGGTTTGAAAGATTCAAGCATGTCAAGTAATCTACCACGATTGATGAACTCAATACTGGTCCATCAAAATCAGATCCGATAAGCATCGGTTACGCTGCGAAATAGCGAAAGAGAAAAAGAAAGTAGACCGTTCGTGATCGGCTTACTTTCAAAAGCGTAAACCGTTAACCATTGAATACTAATCACATAGACGGGTGAATCTTTTCGTAAACCTCGAAGGAAATATCCGTGTCTCAGTGACCCGGTGAAGACATATGGTGAAAATCAATTTGGGATATAAAACGAAAGGAACCTAATGTCGATTGGCCTGAAAAGCCTGCTGTTTTAATGAGTGGGGACATTCAATTCAAATTTTTGCTGCAATCTAAATATACGAGGGGTATTCCAAAAAAATCTGGTTTTTTTTTCTCGCTTAGAAATGAAGTAATTTCCAATAGTGATGAAATGCCAGGATATTCTCCACCGGGTCTTTGATACAGAGGGGCTGAAATTTGGCACATCTAGGTTCCTTAGGGGGGTCCTATAAAACCACTAGGAAAAAGCACAGTTGAAAGGAAAAGTTTTGGACCATTTTTGACATTACAATTCAGCACAAATCTTTGTAAACAAGTTTTTCAAATTGTTAGTTCTCGAAAGAGAATTGGGGAAATTGTAACTGTTCCATCAGAAAGATAATGAAAAATAGATTTTTTGTTTTATTAGTTTAAAAAGCTAAAACAAGACAAACCCTCTTCCAAATGACCTTAAAACAGGAAGAAGTATAAAATACCAAAGAATCTAATGTACATTTTAGAACTTTATCAACAAACAACTCATTTCAAACACGACAAACTTCCCGATTAGTCGAGTCCAATGAAACCAAGGAAGAGGCAAAGACACGAACGTTGATGAAAAAACAAAAAATAGCCAACGGAAAATTGAAAGAAAACAATCACGGAAATATCCACAACTATAACTGGCGTTGGAGAGAATGTCTGGAATACTTTTGGCACCTCGAGAAAGGATCAGAAGTTATTTTGCAAGAAATAGCAAGGAGGTTCAAGCTAATCAACGAAGAGACTGGAAAACCGAAAAATGGTGGTCAACTGGTTAAAAAATTTTTAATTAATAATAACATTAATTTAAAACACTTCAAACTAGTCAGAGCGGATGTCAAAGAACGTGCCCCACGGAGAGCTTTAACAAGGTTAGTTTTAGTTTTATCAAATAATCAGAATTCCATTTTTAAGGTCCTGGCTGCACAAAACCGTAATCCTAGTACGCTCCCGCCCCGTTTTTATAATAAAAATTAGTGTTAAGTTTTCTTTTTCCAGGATTCCTGGAACAAATGTAACAATGCCAAGTGAAGTAACTAATGGAGAATTGAATGAAATGATCAGAGATGACATCCGAAAGGTAAACCTTTCTTTGAGTATTAGTGGTAAAGGAGAGTCAAAATGCTAAAACATACCCCTGTCTCAGTTGTGCACAAGTAGAAATTTTCCCTTAGTAGGTGTTGATAATTTCTATCGCAATCCCAAAGAGGATAGAAAATGTTTTCGGCTCAAAAATTCCAGTGGGATTGGTTTTAGAGTGGAATTTTTTCTATTTGATTTATAATGGGGATAAAATTATACATAGGGCAAAATTTCCATTGAGGTTTACACTTAAAGGTATTTTTACTACTGGGAAAGATGGTTTTTGGGTTTTTACAACTGTCCAGTGGAGCGGGGGTCCCTCCAAGTTTTTTGATACAGGGGTGTATGAATAAAGAATGTCCACATGGTTCATTGGCTTTAATTATAATTTATCACTTTTACACTGTCAAATTCATTGTATTTTAGGGCAAATATTTGGTTGGTGAGCTTTTGGTTCCTCACAAATTTGAAAAGCATATGAAGCTGAAAAATGGAAAAATTGTAATTGAGGACTTTTCTGTCCAAGGTATATAAAAATTTAAATCAAAATTAATGAATTTTTAACTCACTACTTTCCTTGCAAAAACTTATGTTCTCATTGACATCTTAGACTTAGGTAAAATCCAAATGTTTAAAATAAATTTTGGGTAGGAATGACGAATGCCATTGGCATCTCTCAAACCAAAAAAAGTTGAAAGTGTTGATTATTTACTAATGATTTTATAGGGATATTCATATTAAATGGTTTATTTCATTCTAAATTCAGGAAGAAAGATATCACTCCCTGAACTTCGAGAGAAAACACTGAAAGATCAGCAACCGTACTTAAGAACGTTCCCCGATAAATATTACGAAAATATTTCTAGCAAGGAACTCGAAAAGGAATATGATAGAATTGACGAAAAATTCGATAGTGCACTGACAAAGTCCGTATTGGTAGACAAGCTTAAAAGTTTCCATAGAAGACGACACATATCTTTTTGGCATGATGGATCATCGATATCAAATCACGGTCATTTACTGGTAACCGTAACCACTACCTACGACACTGCTATCTTCTACACTGACGACGAATACTTTGAAAAGACAGGTAATTTTCACAGATAAACAAAACACATCGCTGCTTCAACACCCCCAGCGAAACTGAGACGTTTTATTTGAAGTGACTTATATATGGAAGCATTGACAAGAAATTTAATGAAGATGTAAAAGCACACCCCTGTGTCACAGACCCACTGGGGCCCCAGCCCCACTGGAAAATTTGGCAAAAATTTGCTCCCTGGTGGGAAAATACCCTGAAATTTCAGCCCCACTGGGAAATTGACTTTGATTTCATCCCCACTCGAAAATCATTGTCTAAAAACTGCACTCCAAAACCATCCCCACTACATTATTTAACCTTGGAACAATAAAATTTCTATCCCATTGACATTTCAATAGGGATTTTTGTCCCCACTAAAGAAAGAGGTTCCACCGGGGCTGTGAGACAGTGGTGTAATATCATAAATCAATTAAATATCAGACACAATCAACAGGTTACTGAGACAGGGGTATTTTTATTAACTTAGAAATCCTTTAATTGTAATTCCTTCAGGACACCATGAAGACGTTCAATCTATTGTTGAAGACCCTGAAACCCATTTGTTGGCCCGTTGTCCGTCAAGTGAAGAACAATTGTTTTACAGCGATGCTCGTCTAGATGATGTGAAAACACTCTCTTTACCAATTAAAACCAAAAATGACAATATTGAACTTACTGACATCCTTCGATTTTTCAAAGGTAATGGTGAATAAAGGGTTGATTGAAGAAAGTTTGGATTTTTTGGAGGAGAAAGATAAAGACAAGGAAGAAAACCTTTAAGAGACCTAGTGATAACGGCCTTTATAAAATATAAGTTTTTGGTTAATGTCAAAATTTTGACCTCGGTCATCCCTAGCCATAGAAAATACTATTCTAACTGCGTTTGTAAATTACAGACCAAACATCTCCATAAAAAATGGTATTGGTAATAGTCCTAATACAGAGGAGATTAATCATTATTCATTTTGTTTTTATCATGCGTAGGTGATGGCCCAGCTTGTCAAACGGAGTCCGGTCAACAGAAGGGAGGAGCTTACTTTTGTTGGGTTTGTTCAATAAAAGCATCACAATCTCCGAACTTTTCGTGTTGTCACAACTCTACCTACATCACCATGCAGGATCGCATCAATCTCGTGACCAGAACCAAACCTTCTGGGGATGCGGCTAATTCCAAAAAAAACAAATTACTAAGAAAAATTGAAAATAGCTGAAATCAAATTTGAGCTTCGCAAACGTGAGCTCCTTGATGATGCTACTGATGAGAAAAAAAAAGCTGAACTGGAAGAGATTTTGAAAGAGCATCTGCATGGCGCCCATAGAGTCCCGGCACTCATCTTTAATTACCCCATGGCACCGTTAGAACAGCTCAATCTCCAGCATTACGAAGTTCTCCCCGTTGAACCTCTGCATGCCCTCACTGGTCACATACGTAACTTATACGAAAAAATTCCAGAACACTTAGACACCAAAAACGGCGACAAAAAGTACTTCGAGATGATTAAGAAGGCATCGTTTTGTGGCAAGGAAGTGAAAAATGGGTCAGATCACAGGGAGAGTTTAATCAATATTGTCGTGCATCTTCAGCGGGAAAGAACCAATTTTCCTTTTTATGAACTGTTGTCTACTCTTTGTGAAATTCAAGAAATATTGTACCAAAACGAATCTGATCGTACCAATCAAACCATACTTCGCCTCCACAACGTCACATTTAAACACTTCCTCATCATGCACCGCCAACTCGACCAACCCTCCTCCTTAACCCCACGTAAGCTCTTTGGCCAGTATTTCCATTCGCTCACCATTCATGAACCACAACAGCTACGAATTGTCAACGGCATATCATCAAACACGGAGAAAGAGGAGCGAATGTTCAATGGATTTAAAACGTCCACTAAACTAACGTCTAACCATCACGCTCAAAATGTACTGTACAACGCCATTATCCGCTGCCAAGTTCGTAGTTCAAAGAGAGATTCAAAAAGTACAACAAAGAATCGTATATCAAAAAGTAGTGAGGAGTTAAAAGATAAAATTGACACTCTTTTTACGTTCAATGAGATACAATCTTATCCTTTGTTTTTCCAAAGTCATCTGGAAAGAATTTCGGACTATCTTTTGGGAGGAAACTCTTTTGGGGGTACGTTTTTTGGATATTACTAAAGTTCAAACTAGAATGAAAAAACACCATTTCAGGAGCGAGACCATTAAAAGTGAAATACAAAATCTGGAAATCTGTTGGGAAAAATGTCTAAGGAATGTGAATGAACTTGTTCCTGCTTATAAAATTGTTTTGGAGGAAGAATCACTAAATGATAATGGAGAAAAAGAAAATATACCAATAATATGCAAACCGACGACCCTGAATAAGTTTCGACCAAGTGAAAAAGTTACAGAAATCGAATCTTCAAACACAAACGAAAACCAAACGCCACCAAAGTTTAGCACTCCCATATTCCCTAAATATAAAAGAAAGAGTTCCAGAGATCCCCTTAATGTATCACCTATTGAAAATGAGATCATAAAATCGAAAAAAAACAGCAAAAAGATCACTCAAATGTGCAGACGAAAATATTCTACCCTCACCCCAACCCATAATGACCAAATTATGCTTAAAAGTTCCAGAACCATCAAACGGGCCAATCTCGCAATCATCAACCAAAACAGAACCACCCAGAAACCAAGAACCACAAAAATCCTGTCAAAATAAAACAACGAAGCTTTTAGCGAGTGTGTTTGGAGATATCCCAATTTTAAGAGAGTTTGACCGGATAAAAACCTTATTCAAGAGCAACAAAAAAGACCATTTGGACTCATTTAAAGACATTTCCGCTCGCCTCGAAGTAATCCTTAGAAACAAATGTTCTTCTCTTCAAAAAGAGAAAAAGGAATTCGAGGATAAGATAATTAAGGAGAACAATTTCGATTATAAAGAAATAAAAGATTTATCATTCTTAAACATTGTTAATAATTTGAAAATTTTGAATGCTATTTTAAAAGATTTATAGACTTCTGATTTCAGTGTAAATAATGACTAAATACTAAATAACTTGGCCCCAACATTATATAAATATATAGCAGTTTTCTAAAGTTTCTTCACTTTACATATGTAGGAGGTAGGGGCTAGGCAAAATAAATAATTGATCATTTTGTAACAAACCCTCCTTGAATTTTTTCGGATAAAATGAACAATGGTGGGTGTTAAAACTCAGTAAATTATCACTATTTCCAACCCCTTTATAACCCTTATACCGTTGTTTGAGCGCCTTTTTTATGACTTTTTTAAAAATCGTTTTTTCCCTTTAAAAGAATGTTTACAAGAATAAGATTTTGTTTATTAAATAATATTTTAAAAGTGTTAATTGATGCGTGAGACCTTTTCGTTAAATATACAACTCTGTTGGTATTTCTTTGAGGTGCACAGACCAGAAAAACAGGTTTTATTAGACTGTATCAGAGAGATCGTAGAATAGAGGGAAAAGAGAATTTTCGTTTCAGAGCCACTTACAGGGCCTGAGTAATAAATTACGTAGTGGTTCATGGTCACTCAGGTGGCTAGAATAAGTAAGGTCATTTAGGTGGCTAGCTTTATGAGCTTTTGAAAACTTTTTGTGTAGGAACTTTTCAATCTTTTACTAAATTACGTAGTGGTTCATGGTCACTCAGGTGGCTCGAATAAGCATGGTCATTTAGGTGGCTAGCTTTACGTAGCTTTTGAAAACTTTTTGTGTAAGAACTTTTCAAGGTACGCTCAAAGGTTAGTAGTAAAACAACTAGCCTGGATATCCAGACCGTAAACTAATTCACAGTCTAGTTTGTTATATTTTTGTAGCTTGTTTACTGTCTAGTCTACCTAGATCGTTTACATCCAAATCTGGGGATGCAAACGATAATTTGTTGGCTTTTTATTGTTGTTTTAGGCAGTTTTGATACTCTTTAGAGTTTTTATTGATGTTTAATGTTAAATTGATTATGTGCATATTTTGCTTGTCTGCCTGGGTTTCCAAAGTTTTGAGTTCAGGGTTCACTCACAGACATTATCAAACAAGCTGTATCAGGCTTTTCTAGGTGCACCAGAATCTATAATTTTAGAATTTTGTATGTTGAGGTACACGTTTCTTTTATAAGCATAGGGTAAATTTTTGTGAGCCTTGAATATGCTTATGCTATGCCTATGTAATGGTGCGATTCACACATCATGCATGTTTTTTTTTAATTTGGGAGATTAAATGCTTTAAAATTTTATAAACTGAAGCTCAGCGTATGCTTAGGCAATGCTTAAGTTTTTCCAAGATTTGAGCCAGGATATGCAAGCAAGCTGTTAATTTCGACTTTGATAAAAGAAATTTTGACAAGGTTCAGTAAACTTCAGTAAACCTAAAACACAAAGCTAATACCTCGAAAAGCCTAAACAAATCTCGACAAAATTATTAATTAACAATATCTTAATCGCGGTTTGGGTAATTTACGATGCGCGATTTAACGATTCACGATGCACGATGCACGATCCATGCATGATTTATGTCGATTTATGTTAATTATTCTAATTATGCTCAAATAAGTTTTCATAATGCTAGCTACAAACATCATATAACAATAACGAAAAAAATTAAAAAAAGAAGGGGAAATAATTTATCATAATCAGAATGATTAAAATAACTTATATCTTTTGTGTAGAAAAACCAAAAATTGATAGCGAGAGTTTTTTAAATGAAAGAAAAAGCCTTGACGTCATATAAAAGTTTTGGCGCGAAAAATTTATTAAAAGAAAACTCATTTTTGTACGTTTATTATTTTTTTAAGAACAGTGAATAAGGTAAATAAGGTAAATAAGGAATCATTGGCTACATTACTTTTGGCATGTTCTTATAAAAGCCTTTTACCAACAGAATGGCAACTGGTGTTTTTATTTATTTGATTTTTTCTCTGTTTGATGATCAAGTTATTTCATTTTATTTGATCTTTCTCAAAAAAAGGTGAGTTTATACACGCGCTAAATGTCTTCCCCTACATTACCACAACATTGTATATTTTTGTTTATAACCCTGTCTCAATCCAATGCATTTGGTTTGTTTAATCGGAGAAACGTTGTTTTTTTTAAGAAAGAGAGCAAAAAGGTTACAAGATATTCAATTCAAAGCATGGGCAAAAAAGTTTATGTTTTGATTTGATTTGATTTGATTGATGAGGTTAAAATTTATACACGCATACTTTACATTGATTTTCCAGGAATACAAAAGAAGGATTTAAATATGTGATTACTAAAACCTATAAATGCATAATTAGAATAATTAACATAATATATGCATGGATCGTGCATCGCGCATCGTGAATCGTTGGATCGTGCATTACACAAACCGTCTTAATCGGGGTCTTAATTTTCTTTTTAGTTCGCTCATGTTTGGAAAGTAATGATGATAAAGAACCCAGATGAAACAGGTAAAACAATGTTTGTATATTTTGACAAGCGGCCGAGGTAGTGAATTGTGTCACTTCGTAGGGTATCCCTTAGATCAGGGCAAATTTTCGATATTATGCTAATAGGGTGTAGAATTTACAACGAAAAAATTGCCTCTCGAATCTCCTTCAATTTTCGAGTGAATCGATTTTTGATTAATTGTTTTTTTAATAAGTTTTAATAATCAAACTTATCAAAGGGGGACCCGATAACTTTATTTTTTCGAAGTTTGAAAGGTGAAAATTAGGCCGAAAAGTAAGTAGAAAAAGTGGGCGGTAGAAATACACTTAGCTAATTATTGATCTTATAAGGAAATCTTTTATTTTTGCTGTCACTTTTACTTCAGAATTTTGGGAACTTTCGATACTTTCTCATCGCAAATAAGGGTCCGTAGAATATTTGCGGATTTTTTGATTTTGACGAATAAGTGACTTTTGTTCACTCTTTGACTTTTTTAACACACCTTATAACATTAATACTTATATTTCTATGATATATAACGACTCTGTATTCTAAATTTAGGGGTATAATGGATGGTTTGTGTGGAAAACAGTCAAAATTCATGTTTCAAGAAATCCCGTATTTTTGAAGGTTTTTCAACTTTTGCGTCAATTGTTCTGCCTGACACATATAAGTTTTATGGTTTATCTTGAAAGCTTATGTAAAAAGGCTGATCGATTTACGTCTAGGCAGATGGTACAATTTGCATGTGGATCCCAAAATAATTAGTTTGTTTACACAAAAAACGGCTACCTTTGATTTTGACGCTCTCTGCACGCGCGGGCGAAATAGTGCGCACATCTGCCTGGACGTCAAAAGTCAGTATTTTTTATTGTCTTTCGAATGGTGTATTAAAACTAATAGGTCTTCAGCAAAAGATGTCAAGCAAAAGGGGCAATCAAAACTTGATATGATGATTATTTTCGAAAAGTCCCGGAAACATCCTTTCTATCAATTTCACAGACCAGACGGGAAATCCTGTATACAAGCTACGCTTCGCAGCTTTTTCCCTACAACTAACTCATAGTAGTTTGGTACTGATTCAGCTAGCCAATCAAATCGCGTCAAGTTTTCCCGCTACAATTATTGTGAATCTTTTCAAAGAAGGAGGCGGTAAAATAAAATACATTTTGGAATTTGGTGGTAGTGACTGGCTGACTTATACTGGTAGTTGCTTTGAAAAAAAAAACAAGCTTAATATGAAGCATCAGCAGCATTTTGAAAGTGTAAGTATAAACCTTTTACATCCTTCAATTTGATATCAATAATTATTAAGTTTTGGATACTGCTGATTCTGAGTAATGTTAGATCTGCCTAATCACACAAGTCAAAACAGGATAATAAGTAAGTTTTTGGAAGGGGGTTCAGTTGTTTTATATAGAGGTGGTTACTGAGTAAATACGAAGTATATAACAGTTTTCATTTTTTTCCACTGTTCCATAAGTTAACTTAACAGGGAATGTCATTTCAATGGTTAGCATCACCACAACATTTCAACCTGTTACTATCTATTTTCAAAAAGTTTTTTCCTTTTAATTACGTACTTAGTGGTTCTCTTGGTCATCTAGGTGGCTAGAATAGGCATTGTCATTTCGATGGCTAGCTTTACGTTTTAGATTTCAAAGGTTTTTACTGGTTTTAAAATCTTTTAAAGGTTTTTAATGTAATTTCTGAAAGGTTTTTTTTCTTTCAATTACGTAGTGGTTCTTGGTCACATCTTGGTGGCTAGAATAGGCATGGTCATTTCAATGGCTAGCTTTACGTAAGATTTCAAAAGTTTTCACTGGTTTCAAAATCTTTTAAAGGTTAATATAATTTCTGAAATGTTTTTTCTATTAATTACGTAGTGGTTCTTGGTCATCTAGGTGGCTAGAATAGGCATGGTCATTTCGATGGCTAGCTTTACGTAATATTTCAAAAGTTTTCACTGGTTTCAAAATTTTTTAAAGGTTAATATAATTTCTGAAATGTTTTTTCTATTAATTACGTAGTGGTTCTTGGTCATCTAGGTGGCTAGAATAGGCATGGTCAATTCAATGGCTAGCTTTACGTAAAATTTAAAAAGTTTTCACTGGTTTTATGAATTTGTTTTGGCGAGAACTAATTTTATTATTTTCTTGACCCTTAAGAGGGTTAATATAATTTCTGAAATGTTTCTCCTATTAATTACGTAGTGGTTCTTGGTCACTTGGTGGCTAGAATAGGCATGGTCATTTCGATGGCTAGCTTTACGTAATATTTCAAAAGTTTTAAATGGTTTCAAAATTTTTTAAAGGTTAATATAATTTCTGAAATGTTTTTCCTATTAATTACGTAGTGGTTCTTGGTCATCTAGGTGGCTAGAATAGGCATGGTCATTTCGATGGCTAGCTTTACGTAATATTTCAAAAGTTTTAAATGGTTTCAAAATTTTTTAAAGGTTAATATAATTTCTGAAATATTTCTCCTATTAATTACGTAGTGGTTCTTGGTCACTTGGTGGCTAGAATATGCATGGTCATTTCGATGGCTAGCTTTACGTAATATTTCAAAAGTTTTAAATGGATTCAAAATTTTTTAAAGGTTAATATAATTTCTGAAATGTTTTTCCTATTAATTACGTAGTGGTTCTTGGTCATCTAGGTGGCTAGAATAGGCATGGTCATTTCGATGGCTAGCTTTACGTAATATTTCAAAAGTTTTAAATGGTTTCAAAAATTTTTAAAGGTTAATATAATTTCTGAAATGTTTTTCCTTTTAATTACGTAGTGGTTCTTGGTCACTTGATGGCTAGAATAGGCATGGTCATTTCGATGGCTAGCTTTGCGTAAAATTTAAAAAGTTTTCACTGGTTTTATGAATTTGTAAAGGTTAATTTCTGAAAGATTTTGGTTCTTGGTATGGTCATTTCAATGGCTAGCTTGGCATAAAGTTTTCCTTGATGCTTGTGTATCCTTTTTTCTGGTTCTGACCCCTAGCTCATCCAAAATGGGAATGTTTTTTATAATTGATGGTTGCTACCGTCAACTGCTCTAGCTTGGGACTATCTGACAAAACATGGGACGGCAATTTCGCCATGGTGTCACTGAACCTCCAAAGTCATTTGATTTGGGTTAATAAACGGTGTATTAAAAAAATACACAATTTCTCTTTCACACTGAGTAGGCTTATAAGGCGCCAGATATCCAACAGTCCCATGTTTCGACCAATTGTGCCAAGTTAGAGCAGTTGACGGTATTGTTGGAAAAATGTGTCTATGGAAGTTTATTAAAATTGTACAGTACTTTTTATCTGTAGAAGTAGTTTCAAGTAAATTTTTATCAATTGGAAGTAGAAAAACATGTCATCAAGAAGTGAGGAAGGAAACCGTAAACGCAAGTTAAAGAAAAAAGCATATGCCAAAGACAGAAGCAAAAAAATTAAACAACAGCTTAATTATGCCAAGGAAGTAAATGAAGGAGTCACACGTGAGATTGAAAATGTGACCTCTGAAAAAGAGAAAATGAAGCAAGAGCTCAATGATGTCAAAGAAATAAATGAAGAAGTTACACGCGAAATTAAAAATGTGAACTCTGAGAAAGAGAAAATCCAGCAAGAGCTTGCAGGTGTGAAAGATGAGAGCAACCAAATTGCTGTTAAAAATGCAAAGCTAAACAAGTTGAATGAGAAAATGAAATCTGATCTTAGGTCATCTCATATTGAACTAGATTCTCTCAAAAAGAAAGTATGTCATCAATCAAACTATCTTAGTACTTATTCAAAAAGTCGAGTTTTGGAGAAAAGAAGTTGTGCTAAGTTGAGACAAGCTGAATTGTCTGACCAAGTTGTTGAGCTCACTGAAGATCTTGTCGGTAAAGGGACATTTGGAGTCGTCAAGATTGGAAGAATGACCCAGTTAGGTATTCAATGTGCCATCAAATCTGGAAATTCAGCAAAATATTTTGATGCGTACCACGAGGCCTCATTTTTATTCCAGCTTCAAGGTTCCAATTTTTTTCCCCATTTATTTGGAGTTTTTGAACATCAGTTAGTAATGGAATATGTGCTTTACAACACCCATCCTATGACAATTTCAAAAGCCAAAAATGATGACATTGTTAATCAAAAACATTGGACTATGGTTTGTTTTCATTCACCGGCAAAGTATTTTGCATAATGATCTCAAAGTCAACAATGTTCTACTGCGATCTACTTTGACCCCTGTTATCATTGACTTTGGTAAAGCTACCAAAAGAAACAATCCCGAAGTTTACCGGTTGACTGGTGCCCAACGAAACCGGTACAACACAAAGTATCAATATTTAGCGCATGAATTGAGAAACGTTCCTGGGTCTAGAACGTCAACTGCTACTGATATATATTCATTGGGTCACATCTACCAGTTTATTGCTAACAAAGAAAATTCCTTGCTTCAAGAACTACAGCGAAAAATGCAAGAAACGCTTTCTAAAAGAATTACATCCCCTGACATATTGCGATCTTTCAAACATTGGGAAAATACTAAAAAAGAGTCCTAATTTTTATAGATTTTTCATTATTAAAAGCAATTGCATATTTTAAGGTGAACCTTGAGTGGGTCCTGGGATTTGGAAGATTTTTTTAAATTTTAGTACTTGTGATAGTAAAAAAAAATTGTTTTGAAATACCACCGTGTAATCAAATGTGTTAACTTTAACAGATTTAGTACTAATCTCAAGGCCTTTCTAAAGTGTACAACTGCAAGTTTACTTTATTTCTATTTTCATCTCAGTTTTAGTTTAAGTTTCCTGAAGTCCATGTTTGAGAGGGGAATTTTCTTCATTCTTGTATAATAGATTATTGAAAGTTTTTTTGTGGCAGCTTTATGTGATCTAATTATTTCCATGTGGTTTTATAACCATTGTTTGATATTTTAGTACATATTTTTTCAGAAATGTTTTTTTTTTCATGTACGTCAAATAATTATAAAATTTTTCATCCTTTTTCACAAGAATATTTTGAATTTTATGTTGAAGGATCTATAAAACAGAAATTGTTTCAAACTTATTACTTCATTGTTCATTACATTTCACAGATTGTCTGCTCCAAGATATTTACTTTTTGAAAGTTATTAAAAAAATTCCATGAAAATCTTACATAATCCCATTAACTAAATCAATATATTAAATTTAACTTTTTGGTGTGAAGCTATGAAATTAAAGTTTTTGGGTGGCCTTTTTTCTCAAGGTTGTGCCTCGTCTCCATACTCTTTTCTGTTTATTCTATAGTCAGTGGAGATCTTCAGATTTTCATCATGGAACCAGGGAAAGAGAATTTCTGATAGAATCATGTTGTTCTTTTTTTAACCTTTTACTATTTTTTTGCATTAGTGAAAACATCAAAAGATAAGACCTGTTGCTTTCTGATATTGTCATGCCCAAGCAAAAGCCTTCTCGGTCCATCATTGACCCAAAAACATGCGGATTCATGAAGGCTGCTGTGTATCAGCTGAATGCTGAAGGTGCAAAACAAATTTTTAAATCTTTGAGCACTGTTGAGTCATCGACACGATTGAAAGCAGAATTTAGAATTTTTTGTGAATTGTTTGAAATGTGTGACACTTCTAATGTTGATTATGTGTGGTACAGAAGGAACTATGAAAAGATAAAGAATGTGTTAATGAGACTTGGCAAAGGTTCGAAAGAAAAGAAGAAGGAAATTTTGAGTTTGTTTGCTAGAGATGCATGGGCTAAGCTTGATGATAGAAAGAAAGTCAAGCATACTTTGTTTCTTTGTAATGAGTGCCTCAAGAACCATGCTGAGGGTTTTCGACTTTATCCAGTTAACAATATGAATCTGAGAGGCAAGGAAGCAAAGTCAAAGATATTTAAGTAAAAAAAGGATGTAGTTAAGAAGGCCGTTGACGAGAAGGTCAAAGAATTGGATGAGGAATTCATGAAGAAATATAAATGGAAGTTCGCAGAAGCAGCTGGCATTGAGAGTCGAAGTGATTTGGAAAAGAAGGAGAGAAAGTTATTGATTCAAGCAAAGAAGGATATAGAAAACACTTGGAAGAAGATATCCGTTATGAGGTTTGAAAGGGTTTCATGTGAAATGTTAAATTTTTCTTTCAAATTTGTCGTCCTAAATATCTTTGCTTTGTTTATATTGCGGTCTCATTAATGCTGCTTTTACCATAGACATTTTATGCTTCCTGGCCTGAGCTCCTATGCTAATTCGTCTTTTGAAACTCTTCATTTCATTCTTATTCCAACCCCTACAGTTACAAGTTTTTTTTAAAGATACCATCCATCCTTGCCATGTCACATTTAGTAGGTATCAAAAGTATCATACAGCCTTATTTTTTTTAAATCCAGTGCATTAGGAGGAACAACGTCCAAAGCTTCAGCAAGTAGAGTGAGAACAACCAAAGGTTTTGAGAGCTTTGATGATGCATTAAGAAGATCAAGCCTAGAGAGGGAAGCAATAGCAGAAGGTAGAAAGAGACCATGCACTCATATAGGCAATAATTACACCTGGAAATCAGAAGAATGTTTAGAAAAAGTTTTTTGTTTTGCTGAATGCTCAAATTATATATTTCCATTTTATCTACTGTGTATTGAAGAAAAAATTCAAGCCTTCCTAGTCTTTAGTCCTTGGAAAAAGGTTGATTAAGCACATTCTTGGAATGCAGTGAACATTCTTTGTAGTAAAAGTAATACTATTAGAAGTTGAAATAGGTTTCATAGGAGAAAGTCATGCAAAGCTTTTGAAAAGTAAAAAGACGTCGAGTTGAGCTGTTCACTGTTTAGGACTGTAACCCTCTGTCTGATCATTACTGTGAGTTTTGATATTCACCTTGCAAATTTTGATATTTTTTAGGTTCGAGGCTTACCTTATGAATCTGCTTTAAATTTTACCAAACTAGCTGACGAGTTTAAACTAAAAAATGCTCAAGGTAATGGATATGAATACTTTGCACACTGGTGCACACTATTAAATCAACTATTTTTGATTAAATGTTTCTACTAATTTCCAGTGAGATTGATTTGAGAAACTCATCTTAGGAATTTCTTTATTTAGGTAAAGTTCCTGGAAACGCTGGGCTGGTGGTCAGAACGTTTTTGGAAAGGAATGGTGTTGACTTCCGATTTCGTGATTTTTGGTAACAACACACGTCGTATTAGAAAAGCCAAGATAAGGTATTTTCAAAACAAGTTTTGGTTCTTCCCTATGACCTTTTTTCGTTGAAAATTTTAAACAAACAGCCATCCCAGCTTTTTTTTTTAATATTTGAAGTAAAATGGTTTGACAAATGTAAGAAATTACAGAAAATTTGAACTGAGAAACTGGTTTCTTTCTAATGAAACGATATCCTGTGGAAATCCTGTTTGAGTTTTGATTCAGTAACTAGCGAAAAAAAACAGTTTCACAAAAAGTACGTACTTAGTGATTAAATAAATTGCCTTTAGTACCTGTTAGTACTCAAATTTTTAATATTGTGTAATTCCAGGATTTTGGATTCCGACGTTGCAGTCCCGGTTGAAGAAAGCACTCTCGAACTCAACGCAAATCTTAAGTCATTGATCAAAGAGGTACTTATACAATTCCAAATTACAAAATCTTTCCATCAAATTCATTGCTTCAAATTTTAAACTATACTTTCAAGGTAAAGATTATATACTCTTTTGTGCTTAATTGTAGAGAATGTCACTTGGCAGTTTTTAGGTTAAAAAATACCACTTATAATTCATTTTAAAGGGTCGTTATTCTGTTGGTAAGCTGATTGTACCTCAAGAATTCGACTACATCTCCATCAGTGTATTGCCGGATGGTACAAAGAAGCGAGAGAAAAAAACATTTCTTGTGTCGGGTAAGTGGAATATTTTAATCTTTAAGACTGTGTGACTTTTCTAGAAACAAAATCTTCCGAAATATATGATTATTCTCAACAATACAAGTGATAGCGCAGTGCTTATCTATTCTCTTTAAAGCGACCGGGTCGAGAAGAGCTCGGTTTCCATGAAAGGTACTTGTTTTGGCGAGAACTAATTTTATTATTTTCTTGACCCTTAAGAGGGTTATATTGTAATTACTTTTATTGTTTACAGGTAGAAAGTTTACGACGGACGAGGTGCGAAAACGGATGCTTCGTTTCCAGAGACCTTATCTGCGAATTCAACCAGACGAATTTTACGATATTATGGATGACGAAACCCTTTCGCTCGAGCTGAGAAGGATCGGAGAAGAGGGAAAATCAAAGTTGGACCTCAAGGCATACCAACGTCAACGAATCCTGGCTTGTTGGCATGACACGTCAGGCATCTGCAATTCTTCACATCTTCACATTATGTTCTGCACACATCTGTCACATATCTTCCTATCAGTATCAGACTTCAGCAGTATGTATATTTTGTCAATATTGGATACCCTAAAATGGCCAATTATGTTCTGAGATATTGCAACTTAAGAGTTAAATTAAATAAATTCATTTTTTCATAGCAACATCCTTGAATGGAAGAACAAACTGCTCTACCCAAAGAAAATAAAAAAACACTGTTGTTGTAGGTTTATCAGTCCTAATCTCTTAAAGAAGTTTGGTACAACAATCTCAGCAACACAGATCAGTTTAAGAATAGCGCTCTTAATGATGTCTGTTCACCATACCAGGTAATTTCCTATTACATTTTAGGTGCAGTTGAAATTTTTCAAAAGTCCCCTCAATCAAAAACAGGTAAACTTTTGAATGAAGTTTTTGAGAACGTTGAAGTTGTCACAAGCTATTTGGCAGCACGTGAAAAGTACAAACAGAATCAAATTGTGCACAAGGATTTATTCAAGTACTGGACTGGACAACTAAAAGACAAATTGAAGCTACGTAAAAAAGAAATTGAAAATGACTTGGAAGAAATGGAAATCGGCTTATTATCTGAAGAGTCGATATCAGTCAAATTTCAAAATCAAAAGAACATCTATGAAAAATTAAAAAATCAATTACTGATAGTTAGCTGCTTGGAGAAAAACTTAATCAAATAATATCATTCAAATTTTCTAAATTAGTTTCATTTCACATTATGTCATAGCTTTTTGAATTAGAAAATCATTTATATAAAACAGTTTTTTCACATAGCCACATGCAAAATAATGGCTAGCTTTTCACTTTTAAGTTTTAAGCTTTTTCATGTGTTTTTTTTTACTCAATTTGATTGATATTATTTTCAGGGCAGGAGCTGATTAAATAACAGGTCAAGCTAGTGTAATGTGACATTGCAAAATATCCCCCTTTATTGTAAAATTTTTCCTTCCCCGAACAAAAGTTAACAGTATGGTGCATTTAATGTATTTTTAACTTGACAAAGAAATATCATTTTTAATGGAAGCTGCCTTTAGTATCGAGCACTTTTTACGTTGATTTGTTTACCAAAAAAATAAAATAATATTTTGAAAACCAAATAATTAAAAAAATATTTATTTATATTTAGTATTTTAAAATTAGCCTGACACATTTATGATTCCTATTTTACAATTCATATTTTTGTGCTTCCATGATTTGTACTAGTTATCTCGACCAATCAAAATGCTGATCATTTTTTGGGTCGGCAATAGTTCATAATAAATTCTAGCATTTCATTTATTAGTTTTCTTTTTTTTGTTTTAGTTTACAAATTGACACCACTAGAAACAAAAGGCACTTGTGCATAGGGTCTCTACCCCTTCCTTTTCGGAGCAGAGCTGATAGGTTAAAGATATTTTGAATTATATGTTAAAAATCTATGCTGTGGGGAAGGTCTTGACTTCTCTTGATTTTTTTGCCTGCAACGTAATAAATTTATTGAGAATTTGCACTGAAGCTATGTTTCTAAAATATTAGCCCCCTAAAAATGCTGGAGGCTGGACCCCTCTGTATTCGATGTCATTTTTGAGAAGGCTCTTCCCCCTCTTTTGAAAGGAGGTTTACACTATTTTAGGTCAATGCTTTTGGTTTTTCTTAAAGATATCTATATAATATATTGCTTATCAAAGTAATTAATGTTTATCAAAGTAATCAATTGGTTAGTGAAGTTATCAAAGGTGATCAGTAACAATTTAAGTACTTAAACGGTTAACAAGTTTTCAAAGGGTTGTTAAGAAAGTAATCGAATACTCACAATTTCCTATGGACTGACGAAATTGAACATAATTGACCGACAGAAACAAACATAACCAGACGGTGTCGAGCACTTCGGTGTCGAACAACTTCTAACAAAAATTGCAATCAAACGCAATTGAATTTCAATCGAACAGCCAATTCTTGGGTAATATTCGATTGTGTTTGATTGCATTTGAGTAACGTTCGATTTACCAGTCAGGTAAATCCCTCAATTGAGGGATACTGCAATTGCGGTAGTTTTCATTCGTGTTGGACTACAAAGGCTTATAACGGCTACATATAAGTGCTGGTTGACAAAGATAATCAAACGCCGACTGTAAAAGATGGTACGAGAAAAAGCTTTTCTTTATTAAAAGAATTCGATCTTACAAAAATTGCCTGTTTTCTACTTGAAATTTGAATCCTCTTTCTTGAATATACTGCACTGCAGTTGCGGTATATGAAAAATGTAAAAGTGACGTTTAAACCGCAATGAAAGTAAAAATTTACTACCGCAATTGAGGGATTTGATAGTGTTTGATTAAAGCTTTTTTAGAGTGGACGGCCTAGCCTGTAAGTACGGTACGAGAGTAAATAAAATCAAATAAAATTGAATCAATTGAATCAATTGAATGTAATCGAACATAATCGTTATAATTGAACGGCAAATCCTGGGTAATATCCAATTGCGATTGTGTTCAATTGTATTCAATTGATTCAGGGAGGTCCCTACTCACAGCTGTGGCAGTTTGAAAGTTCTGGAAAAACTATTTGGCCAAAAAATAAGTCAATCTGAATGTAAAAAAGTTTTGGTAAAATGAGGACGTTTTGAAAATATTCGGGAGGTTGCTTACGTTTTTGCCACAAGAAAAGATGCTTTGGTAAGTCAGCTTATATTTCCAGGGTGTTTCGCTTTTTTGGGGGGAGTATTGTATATGCTGTACTAACAAAGAAGGAGGAATAAGTCGAAAATTTAAAGAAAAAAATCGCTTCGAAAAGTTGAAGAAAGGAAAAAACAAGATTTGGAAGATTTGGAAAAGTGACGTCATGACTCGTTTTTTTTCGTCACTCGGGTTTTTAACTCGAAAATAGAACTGAACTGATTTGATAAGTGTTTAAAGGGACCCCTCGCTTGTTTGTGATCTTTAGGAAATCAAACTATATTGGTCCAAAAACCCCTAACAGCATATTCAAAGAACATAAAACTTACTGCTAGTTCCTGTAGAGATATCGAAAAATTCCTCTGAAAACAGTATGGCGTCTCCGTCTGACTGAAACCAACACAACCAGGGCTCATTGGGAGTTCTGAAGCCGATACCGATTCTCCATAACCCGCAAACGTGATCAGGCAAATACCCAAAACGATCGAACAACGACTCATCCAACGAACATATCTTCACTGAAGCCAAAAAACCGTACGAGAAAGCGTTGAAAGAAAGCGGCTACAACGTCGAACTTTCGTATAAGCCAACCAATCCAAAGAACACGCAGCCAAAAAATCGCAAACGCCACATCACATGGTTCAACCCGCCATATAACAAGAACGTCGAGACGAAAATTGCCAGAAGATTTTTGCAGCTTATTGACAAACACTTCCCGAAACACCATAAATTCAACAAAATCTTCAATCGCAATACCGTTAAAGTAAGCTATAGCTGCACCAAAAACATCAAAAGCATCATCCAGAGCCACAACAAAAGCATCTTGAAACGCGACACTAACGGTAACGAGATCCCACCACAGTGCAACTGCAGGGTGAAAGCATCTTGCCCCCTTAACGGCTCATGTTTGGTGGAGCGTTCAGTTTATCAAGCAACGGTCACCTGCGATGACGAACCAGATTACGGTGAAAAGTTCTACATTGGGTTAGCCGAACCTAAGTTCAAGAAACGATACGCCAACCACAAGTCATCCTTCGCCAACGAAAAGTACGAAAAAGAAACTGAACTTTCCAAGGAGATTTGGAGGTTGAAACGAAAGAATCGTGCCCCAAAGATTACTTGGAAGACAGTCCGTAAATGTCCACCGTTCAATCGTGCTTCGCTGAAATGTTCACTCTGCCTTAGCGAAAAATTAGAAATTGCCACATTCGACCAACCCGAGAAACTGTTAAATTCAAGGAATGAACTGATCTCGAAATGTCGGCATGTGAATAAGTTCACCCTCAAACTCCACGACACCAAAGACTGAAATGACGTCAATTGCTTTGACGAAGACTTTACAGTGCACAGTATATTTTTGTAAACTTGAAACGAATTTTTTGTATAGAATTTTTGACTGAAGATCGTGACGAAAAGTTGCGTGAAACTTTACGTATCAAACAATTCTTATCTCAACTTCAATTTATTGTGTAAAATGCTTCCTCCGGGTCAAGCACTCTCTTGCTGAAGAAGATATAAAGCAACTCAAGAAGATAATTTATTTCCTAAAAAACTTTCAAGATACGAGGCATCAGACAACGACATTCTATTAATCTTTAGCTTGAATATACAGTTAAGGCCGGAATGTAAAATCTAATCTTTAGCTTGAATATACAGTTAAGGCCGGAGCAAATGCATCAAAACTATTTTAATGAGATTTTGATCAAAATTCGAATTTTTTGACGAAAAAGAATTTTATTTTTTTTGATGAAATCAGCTCAAATACATCAAAATGTAAAATCTACAATCAGTGACAAAAAACTCGGCACAAAAGGGAAATTTACCGGGAAGTTTTGAAACCGCAATCCATTTGTATGTGCTCTAAAGTAGGTTGGAAGGGTAGAGTTTTAATTCTGAGTTTTAATGATAGACTAAAGACTAACGATCTAAGGATCCAGAAGTTCAAAAATGGCCCAGTAGAGCTTGAAATATAGCCTAGAAACCAATAAATCCCCCCCCCCAGATCGAAATAATCGATGAAATCAAGTTGAAGGCCTGAAATTGACATTCTCACTTGAACTTCAATTTTCGAAAAATGGTAAATTAACCAAAAGTTCCAATATGTTATGGCACTGATTGTCTGAGAAACTGAAAAATTCCAAATTCTGCTTAGCCTGGGAATCCAAGCGTTAAACTTTGTTGATAGTCTAGCTTATGATATTTTTACTGCTTGTTTAACGCTTGGTGCAAGTAACTCGCCTGCAGGGACATTTTTCCCTGCAATGCAGGTTCAAGCTGATTGGCCAGCTTTCGGCGTATTACTTTCTCGCGCATTTTGATAATTTCGATGCGCGCGCATAATTCATGGAAAAAGCTGACTCTGTAGTAAAATGTGAAACAAATGAAAATGAAAACATAGATTCATTTAGAAACAAAATGGCTGTTGGCTGGATGTCTAAATACATGTAGCTGATGTTTTTATGTGGTTTTTAGTAGTTTTTAAAGTCTTTCCCAGCCGGCAAAAAAATGTTTTTCACAACGTTTAGGAAACGTTTTATAAAGGTTGTATTTGTCGCACTTTAAAACGTTTTTCAACCGTCTATAGATTATGTTTTTGCAAGACGTTTTAACAACATTGTTTCTACGTTTTCTTCTAGACACTTGAAAGACGTCTTATTGGAACGAATTATGGACGTCTCTAGGACGTTTCCGAGAAGTCTTAATTTTATGAATTTCGTTATGGCACGTCTCTGAGACGACTTGAAAACGTCTTTAAAAGTTATTTTAGATTAGTTTTAACACGTCTCTAAGACGTTCTTTGCCAAAATAATTCCTATTCATTGCACTATTATGAGAAAGACCGTACACACATTTGAATTTTCTTTGAATGCTCTTTTCTATATAATTTTCTGGGTATGAAAATCTACATCAGTATAAATTAAACGTAATGAAATCAAAAATTTGATGCTCTTTCCTTTCTAGCATCTTTGTGATAATCAAACGTTTCCAGTATGATAGTTACTCGAAGTGTTAAAAAACGATAGTTACATATCTTGATTGCGATTTCTTTAGTCTTCTTCATCTGCGATCCTGAAAAAAATAAAAGAGTTGAGACGTTGAAAACCATGCCTTTTCTTTCCACGAAAAAAAATGCTCCAGAAGGATAAAAAAACTTCTTAAGTTTCATGGCCAAACTTAATGTTTCACGAAATGTATTTTCAAGGACTTTGCTAAATTATTGTAGTTTAGACAGGGGGGGTTTCAAGTCAAATTTCAGTAGTTTGAAGTACCAAGTTCACTCAGTGATGCAGGGGTATTAACAAGAAATTAGCATAGTTGTGGGTATATATTTCACCTACCTGTACTAGCATTTTTTCGGTACTTTCTGCTGGCGACTACACAAAGTCAGCTGAGGATAGTCGCAATAAGGAAACCAATAATACACTCCAGCTTGAATCTGAGGGGAAAGAAGTTAAAATGGGGTTAAAATAAAAAGTTTTAACTTAAAGTTTTTATTACAGCCTAGAATATGGTAGGCAGCTGTACTTAAATGGGAATCCACGTATCCAATAGTACAATCCAATATATGGAATAATTTTTGGGTTGACTAGCGGCTAGTTCGAAACGCAGGTTCAGGTTTCAGGTTACAGGTTAAAACGGAATAATTGCCAGACCAGATATATCATTTCGACTTGAAGTTTGCAGACCAGATAAAAACATTTTTTTTTAAAAAGCTTTTTTTTTCTAACATGTATATAGTTTTCTTCTGTATATATTTCTGGTATACCTCTTACCTGAATAGTACATGTGGCACTTTTTGGGGCTGAAATTTAAATTGATCTTTATAAATTGCAGAAATAATCTCCACAAAAATTAATGAAATTAATTAACATGCCAATGTAAACACATCAAACACCTTATCCCTTGCTTTAGTTTATCATCCTTCAAACCTTTGAATCTTTTTTCTTTTTAGGTATCGATATTTCTAACTACTGCGAAAACATCAAAGGTATATACTATTTGGAATTTGAACCTTCCTCGATGAATAAAAGAGAAAAACACCCTTGACAAATTTTTTATGATACACGTAATAAAAAGTTATTCACAGATATCTGACACTTTTTTGCACATTTTTTTATATCCATTTTATATCTGTAGTAACCTCGATTCCTGTCTATGAGTCTATCCTGTATTGTAAAGTCAAAATTGTGAGAAATTAAAGATTGAATAACTCAATGAATAAAAGACATTATGAAGTGGTTCCTTTTTTGTTCGATCACATTTTTCTTCCTCTTTAATGTTTCGAAAAAAATCTCAGGGTTAATTCCCCTTTAAAAAGCGGACAACAGACCGGACCGTCAACTGGCCGATTGACCGGTCTGTCAAACGGCTTTCTTGTCCGTTTCTTTTCTTATTCGGTTGCCGGCTTATTTTTTGCCTCGTTTTCAAAAAATGTAAACACGATAATTCCTTCTGACAGGGAAGACATGAAAGAGATCTACTTGATTTGCTGGTTTTGGTACAAAAACAAAAAGTGCTATAAGTTCTGGTTTTAATTTTTGGATATTAACATTTCTTTATTGAAGACAACAAAGAAGGAGGGTAGATGTACTTTCATTCTTTTTACATTTTCCTTCTTGTTCAAAGGACTTTTAGTAGATTAGATAAAACTAGACTTAAATTATATCTTTTTTATTATTAGTACCCAACCCAAGCTCTATCCAGGAGAAGTAAGGAAGGAACAGTCTAGATAAGCGCTGTTATTTTTTACTGTAGCTTAATCTTATCTTCGTTGTTCGTTGCTATCTCTAACAGTCTAAATCTCCTCTTAACAGTTTTGATTTTTAGTCTCACGATTGACCTCAGACGAGTGGGAAAATGTAAACATAAAACATACTTGTCAAGTTAAAGCAATTATGGTTTATGTCTTGTGAAAAGCTGCATAAGCAAGATGTAAATATAAAAGAATCTTTTGTCATTAATAGGGAGGAAAAGTGTCTGAGTGTCAAGCAAGACACATCTGTTTTTTATGTCTGTTTAAAATTTGACTAGATTCTTTTAATTTAAATTCTGCTTGCGCGTTGGCCTCAATATATCAATGTTTAATGCTTTTAATTAATGTGAAAAATGGGAATTGAATGGTTTTTGAACTCCCATGAATTCAAATTTAAGAATTGTGTCGTTCACTAAATATATATTTTTCAACAAAAAGTGAAATATAATATAGGTGGTAATCGAAAATTGTTCTGTTTGCGTCAAAAATCTTCTTAAAATTGAGTCGGTCGGTTGGTAGTAAATTTAGTCGGGTTTTTGGACAATGGTTTCAAAGCATAGTTTTTAATATTTATTTGCTCGCTTGAGGAAAAATTTCGGTCGGCTGACGCGAACGTAACATATTTTTTATTGTGATGTCGCCATAACTTTTTACTGAAAGAAAAAAATTATTTACAGTAGCGTCAAAATTTACAATAAAATAAGGTTATAGCTAAAAAATGTACTGTCACTGGGTACAACACCCAAAATAAATGACAATTAAATTTGTTTGTTTTATACTTTAAATTTTAACGTGAGCAAGCCAAATAAAGGTACCACAGTAGTGTTTTTTTAGAAAATAATTGTGGATTCTACTTCTTTTTTAGATTCAGACTAAATTGAAGAACTCTACTAATAAATATGGACATGAAGCAATAATTATAATGATCAGTTTAAAGTACATTGCTCATAAAATGATGTTTTTGTTGAAATTCCTTACAAAAAATGTCAAAGCACAATGAAAGTCATGATAAAATTAAGGAGCAACTAAATCCTCAGTTGCATGTCTGCAAAATTGGCGTATATCGTTTCGTAGATACTCAGCACGAGCTACGGTGAATCCTTTTGGCTCAATAACATCAGGAAGTATTGCTGAAATTTGTGGTGGGTTGCGTTTACGAATGATCGACACTTTTACTGGTTCATGGTCGAGGGTTTCAGCAATAAACAATACCAGGCTCGTCTTTCGACATTCTAAAATGATGATATTTTAGGATGTCTTTGATGGTTTGGAACTTCAACGTCTTCTCGAAATGAGTTGTCCAGTCGTGTGTTTTCACGTAGACATCTTTGTTGTGTGACCCAACAAGAAGAGAGAAGTTGCATTTTGTTTTGTCACATACGTCACCAATCTCGTACAACGATGACACTCTTGTTAGCCTCAGTTTCTTTTTGAAGCTACCAAAACATCTAAAGAAATAATACTGGAGCCAACATTTTTTGAACAAACCCCGCCAGCATCACCCGAAACATGTAAGAAATTACAATCAACAGAACAGACATCGACAGTAAGACGCTCATTGACTTCCCCTCGCCAACACTGGACATAACCAGGAGCTGGAAAACCCTGTGATTTTAAGTGGAGCTTCGTCAAGACCTCGAGAGTCAAACTTTGAGACCAAATTGAACGAACTAAAAGACTGGATGAAAATTGAGTTCAATAGAATCCATGCCAGAATTGACAAAATAAATGACATTATAATGAATGACATTGGGCAAATTGACAATTTTGTCAACAACAACAACCTTAAATATTGGATAACATCGCCACAAGAACAAGAGAGAGAAGTTGAAGTCACGGCCACAGAAGTCGAGACAAATTCAAACCAACAGATACGGCGTATTGCAGAACAGCTTGCCGCATCTGCAGCTAGTGTTGAATGCGATGGAGTTATCATCAAACTTGCCGCAGAATATGCTGTCAGTGTAATCAAAAAGTGGTATACCATTCCAGAAATTGTAAGCTGCAACATTAATGGCAAACAAGGTTTACAAAAATTTGATGAAACAAAAATGCAAACAATTTTAAAATCTGCATATCAAAAGTTTAACATTCTTAAGTCTTTAGAATCACACGTTGAAAAGATGATTACAGCAAGGCTAAAAAAATACAGACAATGGATTAAAAAGCATCAAAAAAGCTAATAACTAATCATGAAACACTTTTATTTTGCATTATTGAAATTATTTTAACGTTTGGAAATGGTTTCTGTCAGAATGTTTTTAATTTAGTTTTGAAATGTCCAATCTTTTTACACAAGATCTTGCCTTTTATTATCTATTCATTTAAAGGTTCTGTTCTGAGATATAATTATTTTATTTGCTAACTCAGCTTTTTTAAATTACAAGTTCTTTCTTATTGAATAGATACAAATGTGAACCAATTTTGATCGAAAACAGAGAGAAATCTGAAATATTTGTTCATTGACTATCACAACGAACATAATTTTTTTCATCCAGCTTGTTTCTAGAAATGGAGCTTAATTGTCGATTGGGAAATGAGTACGGGGTTCAGGGTCAAACACCCTTAGTTATTTGTGATATGAAAGTTTGTATATTTTCATTATAGGCAGCCATCGAAAAATTGTTCTGTGTGCGTCGCCCACCCGCATCATATTTTCACTGATTTTCAAGTGTGGAGATGCGAAAGAATTCCAGGAAAAATCCAGAAGAAACAACTTAGTTCTTCAAATGTATTTCTTTTTCTTTGGGGCAGAGGGCTTCAGGCGATATTTCAAAAACCCGGAAATTTTTCTGCCCGCCCGTCCGCATCAATTTTTGAGACCTTCTGCGACGCGAACATAACTAATTTTCGATGGCCGTCTTAGTTTGTTTGTATTAAACAATTCATACTTTTGAATATCAATCTTGAGATTGTTTTGAAAAAATAATGTTTTCTTCCCTCCAAAACCTGAAGAAGCAGTTCTTCTTCCCCTTTTTTCTTTTTACTTTCTTTAAACAATATCCTGTCGAACTAGAAAGCCCTTGGGGTTGTACTAGGAGTTTTTAAATGTACATAGTTTGAAAAACGTAAATAAAACTTGAAACTTGTCCTGCTTTTTGCTTTGGTACAGTAAGAGAACTTTGGGTATGACACAAGCAAAAGTTTTTTTCTTTGCAAAATCAAAATTCTCAATTGGCTTAGCTGGTTCAATTATTTAAGTATCAGTTTAATAAATGTTTTAAAATGCTTAAAATCTTAGAGATAAAGATAAAAGCCAACAAAATAAATTTTCTGAAACAACATCCAAGCACACGACTCTTCAACAGCTTGAAGGCAAAAGAAAAGGTTCTTCGCACGTTAAGATTTTGATACTTTACGGAACGGTTTATTTTTTGACAAACAAATTGATTTCGGTACGTTCCGCAATATAAACTTTATCTAAAAATATCACCGAACGATTCTTTAAAATACACATCGTTTGTTATGATTTTATCGTTCGCCGGCATTTATTTTGACCGGTTTAAAGACCGGACCAAAGGCCACTTCGAAATTCAACAAAGGCAGCTACAGTCGAAAGGGGTAGCTACAGTCGAAAAAAAACAACTGAGCAAAATTTTCTTTCGCCCGCTTTTTGGCGGATCAAAAAAAACAATGGAACGGTCGCATTCGTATTTTGGCTGCTGCGTATGTACTCCAGTTTGCTTGGGGAGTCACATATAATGGTTATGAGCACAGGATTATGATATATTGTATATTCAACAGTATTAATAGATGAATGTTCATTATTCGTTCTATTAAATGTATCAAGTGTTCTGAGGGATAAGAACTAAGAAACCATCCACTTAGCTATATGTTATAAACGTTAGTCATTAGCTATTGGTGGATTGAGATATCAATGAAATATGTCTATACCAAGTAATACAATCCTAAGTACATGGTTCCTCAACACTCATTTCACTGTCTATGTTTTATACATTTTTTTCTACAAAATATTTTCAAACACAGAATATCAACACAGAATATCTCACTTCACCACCTACCCTGAAATATCGAGTCTTTACTTGCTTCTATATTGAACTCATCCTACAACTACCTAATAGTTCTGATTTATATACTTCTCGGGAAGTACTCCGCCTAAGATGCCAGTTTTGACATCTTATCACTTCTAAAAAATTGCAAATGCAAAATGTGGAGGAACCCAAGAAAATTTTTTGTTGATCTGAATGAAAAGTTCTTCATGATCGACCCAAAATACGTCTGGAATAACTTAACAAGAATATCATAATATTAAACACCACAACCAGAACATAAATATTAAAAACCATGATTACTCTGTAAAAATACAAACCACGCTACATTTACATACTAAATTAACTCTCAATTTGTTAATCCACAGAGTAATCCAAAAAAAGATGCAGAACAATAATACAATTCTACAAACACCAAAAAATCTCTCAAGACTCAAATAATCAATATCCAAATCTGATCAATTTATCATAAAAAATGAAAATCACACAAGCCATTTTAAAATCACAGAACAATTTTAAAATGACTCCATAAAGGTAACGATCATCCTGGAAATAAAGAAGCAATAAATACTTTTATTCACGGTTTGTTGAAAAAATATTTCTTCTTATAACTTGTTCAATTTAAAATCAAAAACCTATCATATTCAAAATAACTGTAGATTAAATCCAAAATGTTTTACTCCACTACTCTTAAACATTTTTCAAAATGCTCACAGAAAAACGTAATTTTCAAGCAAAACGAAAACATTTCCATGAAAATAACATACACTTTTTACAATAGAAATATAATTTTAACAAAAATAAACATAAATTTTTACAAAAGAAACACGAATTCTCACAAAAGAAACAGACTTTTAACAAAAGAAATATTTTACCATTTCGCTATGCAACAGTGCACGAACATTCCACCCTAAGTAACTTATTAACAAAAAAATCATACAAAAGTGTTTCACGAGAATCACAAAATTGAACGGAAGTAACAAAAGTGTTTCACGAGAATCACAAAATTGAACGGAAGTAAATGTGCAATAACTAGATTTTGATTTTCAACAGAATTTGTCTCACTACGTATTTTATATAAGCAACACACTAATTATAACTCTTATGCTTTTAATAAAATGGAACCATAAAAAAGTACCTAAATAGATTTACAGACAGAGTAAAACGAAAAAAACAACTAAAAATCTAGAAATTATAACACTTGTGCTTTGGCTGTACACACCTTGAACAAAATACACAAAGCCACTTTAATTTATTATAAAAATCACATGTTAATTATGAAAGACAAAATATCATAAATATGCTAAGTATATGTAATCACATGATAACGAGTGCAATTCGAATATAATTGCACGAGTGATTTTTTTGTTATTAATTTTCCGAGTCCGAAAGGACGAGGAAAATTCGAAACAAAAAAATCACGAGTGCAATTTTCGAATTGTACAAGTTATTATGTGATTACGAGCTAATTGCACAAAGGCTGTCACTACTTTTTCCTAGTTAGGAAAGTAAATCACAGAAATTACACTGAGAGTTTTATATTTTTCTCTTCTCTTTTTGTCTTTCTTTTATTGTTGTTTATTGATTTTCTTTCTCACAAAATAAATTTCGAATGCAATTAAAACGTTCGATGCAAAAAAAATGTAAGAAAAATCGTTACAATCAATTTTGTAAACATTGGCGCCGTATTGGAGAGTGTGATTAACAATTAATTGCTCTCTACAGAATGCAATTAACGATTAATTGCTCTCTTTGAAGGCGTGCCAAATAAGAAAAAATGACCCATCGTGCGATTATGCTTATAAACACACATATGCCATATGTTCACTAATAATATACTTTAAAGGAGATCTAACGGCAAAAATTTCTTTATCATTATTTTTTGACAGAGTACAGGCCTAATTAAATAAAAAACATTGCAAAAAGAACGAGTGCAAAATCTTTCATATTGATTGAATTATCATTGTTTAAAATATCTCTTTATTTGAAAGTAAGAGGGTTTCGTGGCGTCAGCACTGAACTTTCATTTCGATAGAGAAACTGTTTGTAGACAAAAATTATGGAAAGAAGATGTTTTATAGCAAAATATAATTTTGATGTACGTAGAATGTAGAAGTAGTAGAATGGTTAAAAATGTCTGAGAAATCATTTTCTTCACTTGAAGATTCACTCGACGACATTTTGCTCTGAATTTAGAAGTCTAAATGAATGTGCTAAATGATTTTATCAAGAAATTTTTCTTTATAAAACTCAATAAAAGTTTAGAGAAAAAGAGAGAAAATCTTGTTTAACAAACAAGTTGTTCAGCAATGACGTCACACGCTTAAATCTTTAAAGGGATATAATTTCCTATTGAGTTAAAATTTTTCAACATAATATAGCTCATTTTAATCCCCACAATATAAAGTTTCCATAATTTCCAAAAAAAACGTAGCAAAATTTTTGCCGTTAGATCTCCTTTAACACATATATACTTATGCTCATCACAATTACGACTTTATATCTAAATACTCCCATTAAAATACTCTTTTTATAGATGGAGATTCTCCGAACAACCGAATCTTCAGTAACCAAGAACAGGCATAAAAACAAAAACCAAACCCTCAAAGTGAAGACATCGTTGATCTTCTATCAAGATGCCATCGACAAACACCCAAACGACAACATGGATCCGTACTCGCACGTGACAAAGACCGTATTTCTAAACAATACAAATACCACACCACCCGAATCCTCCAACACAATAGACAAATGTCGCATCTTGAACAACACTCGTCAACACCTGAGGGACTTATCCCAACGATCAACTCAACCCTCTCACTATCCGACAAAAACCGTCAGAAATGGACTCATATTCTCCAAGGAGCAGGGAGAAAATTAAGAAATGTGACAATCGAGCACCACCGAGAATCGAATGGACAACACAAAGTCGAAAGACAAAAACTTAAAGATCAACTTAGCGATGAAGAGTTGCAAAAGTGTGACAAAGAGGTGAAAGAAAACTATAACCAGCAAAACACCCAAAGGCAAAGAAAACGAAAATCGAACGATAACAATGGCCAACAACAAGAAAAACGACAACGATTTTTATGAACTTTTAATGTAAATAGTGTATATAAGAGTAGTAGTAGACCGTATAAAACAGAAAACAATTTATCAACATCAAATACTAATTATAACAACATTACCACAAAATTCCACTGAAAATCATCCGACCTTGTGACAAATCTTTCAAACACGGCGATCTTTAATTGGATTAATCGGATTCAGAATTCCTTGTTTTAGTAAAGATTTAGGAAATCGACTGAGGTTAAATGCTTTCTTTTTCTTTTATCCTTTAGAGGGCAAATAAAGGTACATTCTGTGAAAATGTCATACAAAAAAACTCTACCCCATTTATCCTTAAATCAAAATCTAAATACTAAAGAAAAGAATACGTTAGGACGCCTCTCAAATAACCAACAAATTTGAATTAAAAAAGCAGATAAAGGAGGGTCTATTACAATAATGGATGCCTCTTATACAAAGAAAAAGCAGAAGAGCACCTCAAAGACATATCTTTTTATGAGAAAATCGAAGATAATCCTTTAAACGATTTAAAAATAAACATACAAGCCTTCCTGGAAACAATTTACTATCGAAACAAAATCAATGAAGAAACACTTGATTTTCTTTATACACCTATAAACCCAAGGATTAATCTATTCTACATACTTCCAAAACTACACAAACCCGGCATTCTAGGAAGGCCTGTTGTTTCTTCTGTTAATTCAGTGGATGAAAACATATCTGAATTTCTTACAAAATGTATCCAACCATTAACGCTCAAACTTGAATCTCATATCAAAGACACTAACGAATTTTTAAAGATCATTGTAAAAAAGAAAGTAGAATAACTACTTATCTTGTAACAATTGACGTTAAATCTTTATACACAAACATCCCACATGACGAAGGCTTAGAAGCATGCCTCTATCATAATCAGACGTACCACCCTTTACACCAAATAACAGAATTTTAAAGACTTTATTTCATTTTGTGTTGGAAAACAACTATTTTCTTTTAAATCAAAATTTATATAAACAAAAACATGGTTGCCCGATGGGCACCCGCATGACACCACCTTATTTAGCCTGGGAATCCAAGTGTTAAACTTTGTTCACAGTCTAGTTTATGATATTTTTGCTGCTTGTTTAACGCTTGGCGCAGGTAACTCGCCTGCAGGGACATTTTTCCCTGCAATGCAGGTTCGAGCTGATTGACCAGCTTTCGGCGTATTACTTAGCAGTACTTCGCGCGCATTTTGATAATTTCGACGCGCGCGCATAATTTATGGAAAAAGCTGACTCTGCAACAAAAAGGAAAACAAATGAAAATGAAAACATAGATTCGTTTAGAAACAAAATGGCTGTTGGCTGGATGTCTAAATACATGTGACTGATGTTTTGATGTGGTTTTAGTAGTTTTGAAAGTCTTTGGAGCTTGTGAAAGAGTTTTTATGGTAAGTTGATTATGTGTGTTTGCCTGGGTTTCCAGAGTTCAGAAAGTCTGTCAACAAGGGTTCACACACAGACTGTTTATAACATTCTGTGTCAGACTAATCTACCTGCACCAAGCTCTATAATTTTAGAACTTTGTGAGGTATTTTTTGTTTTTTTTCTAAGATTATGAGCTTGGATTCCCAGGCTACACCTTATTCAGACCTATTCCTCGGGAAGTTTGAAAAAGAAAATATACTTAAAGAAAAAAATACCTTGAAGAACATAAACGAAAGTGTTTGAATACACGCTCATATGAGTGGAGAGTTTGTAAAGAAAAGTATAATCACCGCTCAGGATTAGCATACCATGTTAAAAATCATTGTTTAAAAAGTCCTGCTGATATTGTTTAACATGTTGATGGCTATACATGTCTACTAGAAATGGATGTTGGATTTTAAAAGCAGAAATGAGACATTTTATTGACACTTGTTTGTTACTTTATGTACTATTTTGGTAGAAATTCTAGAATTATTTTAGAGTTTAGAATTTCAGCTATTTTAATTATTCAAGGCGCTGGCGAGACTTCCGTGTGCAAGTCACTGACTGATAGAAGTTTAATGACTTGTCTTCCACTGCTTACACTTTTAACGCATTTTTCACACAAAATATCAAAATAACTTATTTTCACCCATAAGGTAAACCTTATCTGTGATCAGCAGATTGACCACACCCCAACTGACGGCAGAAGAATTGTTTTCCAACGAGGAAAAGGAGATTGTGACATAAGTTCAAGGAAGGTTTCTAAATCTCAAAAAGACGAGTACTGGAGGAAATAACAATAAATACATCATGTCTTCCTTCAGGCTTGATTAAAAGCCTTCGTGGTATGTATATGGTTTAATAACACCAAGAAAGTTTTAACTCTATGATTGTGCATAGTTTTTCCAAAAAAAACTTAGTCTTATATGTTTTTGGATGGATTATTTCTATAACTGAAATTATGTATAATCCTGGGTACAAAATGTACTAAGAATGAAAGTTAAAAAGTCTAATAACAGAATTTTAGAGGAAAAAAGCCAAGTGAAAATTTAGGGAGCGAAGTGAAATAATAGGGCTGTTGACGCACGGTGTAGTGTATCATCAGCAGGCGTATTATAATACCAGTCTGGAAATATTGCGCTGTGTGTGCGCCGGATATCTCCGGCCTAGACTTGAGATTGGAGATCTGCTGCCTCTTCGGCTTTTCCCAGTTAAGTTGGTGCAGCCTCAGCATAACATTTCTCTCCTTTCTAGACTGGCATATAACCATATATTTGCCTAAAAATTCTATCAGCTATCGATATATTTTTTTGGTCTTTTTGCCAAAAAATTTAAAAGTAAAGCAAAGCCAAATCTGTGAAACAAATACCGTCAACGTGTACCTAACATTTCACTTAGCTGCCTGGCTATTAGTTTTAAAAACTCTCGAACCGACTGTAATATATATCGTACTCGAGATTACATTCCAACAAATCAAAAATTTCTGTCTTCTTGAATGTCCCTTTACGTTGTTTCACTGCAAAATAAGAAAAATTTTGATTTGACAGTTTTCATAACAGGCGTGTAGGAAGTTTTCAAAGTATATGGGGTTCCCTTAATTCTAGCTGTTTTCTCGCCATACATTGAAATAACCTTTTTCTATTCTAATTGATTTTGAACCGGATGACGAAAACATTGATGAATGTATTGAAACTACTCGCACATCCGAGGTCCAAGATCTGAGATCCAAGATCCGAGATCCAATGACCCAACGATCCAATGATCTAATGATCCAATGATCCAACGATCCCCAATGATCTAATGATCTTGATTCAATGATCCGATATCAAAGATCCGAGGTCCAAGATCCGAGATCCGAGATCCAAGATCCGAGATCCAACATCTGAGATCCAAGATCCGAGATCCAACATCTGAGATCCAAGATCCGAAATCCAAGATCCGAGATCCATGATCACTTGGCTTACTTTACGTGACGTCAGTTGTGCTTCTTACACGGGCGATGAGCCATATATTCTATATCTATGTTATATGTTTTGACATTAATCATTTACTTTTTGGACCTACCTCCGGGTACCCCGGTGGAGGTTCTATAAATTAACCCGTTAAATTAATGTCCGTTCGTCCGTCCGTCTGTTACCAGCTTTTCTCAGGATTGGCTCATTAGTTTTTTCTGATTTTTTGCACAATGATGCAAAATGGCAATGCCCAGAACGTGACGGAGCCCGATTTTTAAGAAAAAATTTATTTGGGCAAATTTGGGCCAAAAACTGCCTAAAAATAGGGTTTTTTGGACTTTGAGCAAAATCCTGTCATTACTTTTTTCTGATTTTTTGTACAAAGATGGAGGGCAAGATTCTCTAAAGAATGACTGAAGTGGTTTTTCCTGGAAAATTCTTATTCGCCTTAAAAGATGGATTTTCGTATTTTGGGGAAATTCCCTTTAACCAAATAAGAAAATATAGCTTTTCTCAATGTTGACTCATAATTTTTTTCTGATTTTTTGCACAATGATGCAAAATGGCAATGCCCAAAATGTGAAGGAGCCAGATTTTTAAGGAAAATCTTTTTGGGCAAATTTGGGCCAAAAACAGCTTAAAAGGTTTTTTGGGCCTGAATGGTTTAAGTGATTTTCGTATTTGGGGAAATTCCTTTTTACCATTTTACATTATTCAACACACATTCTTTCTTTTTCTTTTACCGTCTGTTGGTTTCTCAAGAAAGATATCAACCTTCGGGAGTGTAGCTTCTGCAGCACGTTTAGATTCTAAAAAAACACCTGTATCCCAGTAAAGGCAAGTAATTTAATCATGAAGTACATTGAATTAAATATACAAATAAAACACAAAACAGCATTGCTAAAAACATGCAAGACAAAAAACACAAAATCATGCAGTGACAACACTAAAACAACACTTTGAACAGCCTGGGAATCCAAGCGTTAAAATTTTTTCACAGTCTAGTTTATGATATTTTTGCTGCTGGTTTAACGCTTGGCGCAGGTAACTCGCCTGCAGGGAGATTTTCCCCTGCAATGCAGGTTCGGCCTGATTGGCCAGCTTTGGCGTATTACTTTCGCGCGCATTTTGATTATTTCGATGCGCGCGCATAATTTATGGAAAACAAGGGTTCACACACAGACTGTTTATAACATTCTGTGTCAGACTAATCTACCTGCACCAAGCTGTATAATTTTAGGACTTTGTGAGGTGAGGCATTTTTTGTTTCTTCTAAAATTATTAGCTTGGATTCCCAGGCTATGCTAGGGGGGACAGTGAAAATTTTAAATTGGTTTTAGCCAAATGAGACCAAGTTTTTCTGAAAGCCCTTCTCGTTAGAAAAAAAATGAGGGGTCACCCAACTTCATAGCTCAAGCGGTTCTCGAGATATGCTCGTTCAAAGTTGCTTAAAATATGCCTTTTTTGGTACAATTTGGAAATAAATCCACAACCTTTTTCAAGCAAGACCTCAAATCCAGAACGGCACCAAAAGATGCCAAAAACTGCTTTTAACGAATTGAATTCAAAGACAAAAATGATTATAACTTTCCATCCAATAAAGCTTTTGACTTGAAATTTTCAGGAGCTCCTCAGCAATTTCATCCAGTTTTATTACATTGAAATCAATACCAATTAAGAAATATTTAAAATGCATAAATTAAGAAATAATTAGTTAAATTATGCAAAAAATTGATGCCAAAAATCAGAAAAATGGCTATAACTCAAGTTCAGATGACCGTTTTTCGCTCAAACTTTCAGAGATGCTTCACATAACTGAAAGACATCTCACAAACCCATTTTCATATATAAATTCATCCTTAATTTATGCAAAACGACATTTTGAGAGATAATTTATGCGAGAAAAAAGAAAAGGCTGTAATTCCAGTTCTGGTAACCTTTTTTCGCTCAAATTTTCAGAAATGCTTCACATAACTGAAAGACATCTCATAAAAACGTTTTCATATATAAATTCATTTTTGATTTATGCAAAACGACATTCTGAGAGATAATTTATGCGAGAAAAAAGAAAAAAACTGTAACTCCTGTTCTGGTGACCGTTTTTCGCTCAAATTTTTTGTTATAGCTGAAGATGTGCCAGTGGTGCCTGAATTCAAAATTTGAAAATTTTCGGACCACCCCATGGTATTTTACAGACCAGTCTGTGATCGGGAAAATCATTCAATTAACGCAATGAAATTGGAAAAAAAGAGCTTACTCCCTTTTGTTTGTCACTTCCAATTTGATTCCAATCATGAAATATCCAGGCATATCTTGATTTTTTAACTTCCTTTTTTGCTTGGATATGACCATTAGGTTGTAATAACTTTTTCATTTTATTATTTCACTGTAACAAGAAAAACAGTTACGTTAATGTTATTGATAATTAACATCAATACAAACACAAACCATTTACCTTAAGTGGATTAATATTGGCATGGGCTAAATTTGGGCAAATTCGGACAAAATTTGCCAAATTAAATCCTCGCTAAAATTAATCCACTTAAGGTACGCTTTATGCAGCACAACCACTCAAGTATGATGTTTTTCAAAACTTAAAATTATCCTAATGAAAAGGAAAGGTTTTATGTTTCTGTCCGAAATGTTCTAAATTATTCATTTGAATTGTTGCTCTAAAATAAGATGCAGAAAGAGGTAATCGAACAAAAATGTGAGAAATTAAATGATATCACAGTATTTAACGGCTTACAATTTTTTTTTCAGGTAGCAAAAAAAATACAAAAATACAAAGGAGTAACATGTGACAAATCCATTCTGAAAAAGTTTAATCTTTAAAAGAAGTTATTGATGGTCGTCAATAATAAGTGCACCATTTGAACTGGGCTTAACTGTTGTTGGGCTTGTTGTTGGTGGTATGGGTGGAACCCCCCACGTCCACGATAATTATATCCATTACCACCGCCCCATGCAATACCCTGTGCATGACCGTTACCACGACCTCGTGCAGGACCGTTACCACGACCTCGTGCAGGACCGTTACCACGACCTCGTGCAGGACCGTTACCACGACCTCGTGCAGGACCGTTACCACGACCTCGTGCAGGACCGTTTCCATCGCCTCTTGCGTTACCGTTTCCACCGCCTCGTGCGTTACCGTTTCCACCGCCTCGTCCGTTACCGTTTCCACCGCCTCGTCCGTTACCGTTTTCCACCGCCTCGTCCGTTACCGTTTCCACCGCCTCGTCCGTTACCGTTTCCACCGCCTCGTCCGTTACCGTTTCCACCGCCTCGTCCGTTACCGTTTCCACCGCCTTGTCCGTTACCATTTCCACCATTAACTATTCCTTGAACCTGATTTAGTAGATTCAATTCTGGTTCCTGATTCAATTCTGGTTCCTGATTCAATTCTAGTTCCTGATTCAATTCTAGTTCCTGATTCAATTCTAGTTCCTGATTCAATTCTAGTTCCTGATTCAATTCTAGTTCCTGATTCAATTCTAGTTCCTGATTCAATTCTGGTTCCTGATTCAATTCTAGTTCCTGATTCAATTCTGGTTCCTGATTCAATTCTAGTTCTTGATTAACACCATTAACAACTCCTTGATTCTGTAAAAGCTGTTCATCCTCTTGCCCAATCTCTAAAATATGATTGACTACTTGATTAATCTGCTGAGCTGGTTCTTCAAAACTTCCATCGAGTGATTGAGTGAGGTCATCGTCCTCCGACACCTGTTCGGTATCTTGGACGATGACCACGACGTGCTCCGCTGTTACCCCACCTTCTTCATCCCCGGGGGGGGGGGGTACTTAGGCAAAAATGGGTGCTGGGTATGTGCGTGCCTTAAGGGTAGGGTTTTTCACCCTCCCAAAGTCTCTCTAAGGGTTACCAAAACAACAAAAGTCAAAATCAGTCTCTCTAAGGGTCGGTTTTTTCACAAACTCGGGTCAAAGAAAAGTGAAAAGTCAAAAAATTGAGAACACTTTTAAAAAAAGTGAGAAAATTTTTCAAAAATTAGAGAAATTTTTCGAAAATTGGAGAAATTCTTTTAAAAATCGAATTTCTTTGGCCCATTATAGAAATTTTTTGTGAAAAAGTCTCTCTAAGGGTTGGTTTTTTCTACACTGAGTCTCTCTAAGGGTCACCTTTTCACCAAAATTCAGTCTCTCTAAGGGTAAGGGTCCAGAGGTCTGGCACGCACATACCCGACACCCATCAATCCTAGTACCCCCCCCGGGTCTTCATCATTATCTAAACCCTGATAAAAAAAGATAAATACAGTGAAGCTATATTGTACAGAAAAGTCTGAAAAACTACAAAACAACCACTTATAAGAAAGAATATTGTAGCCTTGCAATACAACTGTCAACCATTGTTAAGGAACTGATTGGATAATTAAAAGTTGTGTCATATGACCTGTCAAAATTTTACGTTGCGACAAGCTATAAATTTGACTAAAAACTTGATTTTCACGATATAGAACAATAGAATACACATTGTGTTAACAATCGATTATTACCATAATCAAAGTGAATTTTTAAAGATTCAACTCTTACGTAAGCGACAGTTGATGCTGGCGAAGGTGGAGGGGGGAGGTTCATCTCTTCATCCATTTATTTATTATAATTTTGCTAGAAAAGAAAAATACAAAAATGAAGGAAATAAGAGTGTAACAGAGGGCAAGGGGTTGACAAAATCATATAAAACAAAATTGCTTTTCTATGGCCACTTCTCTCCTTTCAATCAGTCTGAACATCAACATAAAAAAGTTTTCTGCTACTAAAGTAATAGAAATTGCATGACTTCCATTATCTTCTGAATTTTGATAACTGAACTAATTGAACTTTGTTGAACTAAATCGAACAACAAAAGTTGCTAAAATTGTGAGTATTCGATTAAGTTCCACAAAGTTCGTCAACAAAAAATGTTTGACAAATTTGACAAAAAGCTCCGTTCAACAAGAAGAAATGTTCAACAAATCTTTTCTAAGTACTAAGCGCACAACGTAATCTTCTTTTAGGAAACAAATATGAAGTCTGATTTTTAAATTCTGCTATCCACTCCATGCAAGCAGGGGGAGAAAGACTGTCGAGAACACCCTGAAAATAGTGGCCTCCTATTTGGTCGCCACTTTCAGACAAAAACAATTTGGCACCGATTACGTAATCTTATTCCAAGGATCACTGAAAACCTTTTTGTGCTCGCTCGCATTGAGCCAGACGTTACTAATCAATCGATTATCTATTAAAATCGATATCTAATCGATAGTTAATCGATTGATTAAATTAAGTTTGATTAAGTTTGATTAAGGTTGGTCTTTTAATTGAACTTTATTGTTTATAGTTTAGAAAATTTGTGAGTATTCAATCAAAGTTTGACAACCGAACTTATATATAGTCAAGCATTAATTTAATTGGACAACAAAGTTCGATTAAGTTTGACAAACGTTTGATTGGTTCGATTAATTACGTCTGGTCAAAATAGTGGAGCCAGCCAAACACAAATCAAATCGGTCCAACACCAATTACCAATCAATCCTGCCTTAATCGATTGAGCAACAATATATATGAAACCTTCAACTATTCAAATTGAGAATATGTAATCAAACTGACTGGCAGAGGGTTGGGAAAAGAATCAAAACAACCTTTAAAGTCTTTCTCAAGTCAGGGAAATTTAATGCACTGATCTATTACCTCAAGTGTCAAGTGTCTCCCAAAGGCATTAAGGTTGTTTATCAGCATACAGGATAAAAAGTTTGGGTGTGTAATAGCCAGTACACCAACAATGGATAATCTAATTCCATCCATTAAAAAAGCAGTTTCTCCATTCCAAAATCTATAAGTCAAAACCAATAAATCCCAGTATAAAATACTAAATGAAAAGTTCAACTCCAAGCAAAAGGAGAGAAAGAAAGTGAAAGTACAGAGTTATATTCTAAGAAAAAATTTACCTTGATAGCTTGAGTGTTCAGTGTTGTTGTCGTGATTTTCCAATTCAAAGTCAATTGCCGTCGACAAATTCTTTGTTCATAAAAAGTCTCTGTCGAAAAATTGGCGCCGGAAGAAAACATAACCGGGGGTTAATAAAAATAAGTTTAATGACAAAAAGTAACTTAATTGCTTTAACTCTGTATGTTTACTAATTTTTTATCATTTCATTACAACTTTTTAACAAAAGTTATTTTTAATTATGCTGTTTTTACTACTTCCCAATTCATAAATTTGCCAAAAATGGATTTACAAAAACCCCGTCTATATATTCTCGCCCCAGACTTCCCCGGCGCTGTGATTTTGTTATTCGACGACGTCGGAAACTGACGATCGTGAATTGGACGGGGGTTGTGTTTAAAGGAAAAACACAAAAATACTTTCTCTAAAAAAATAATAGATACAAAAAGAACGTATGAATCTTGTCAACCTATTTCATTTAATTTATTTTTATGATTTGACTTAGAGAAAAAGTATAACTTTATTCAAAAAGAATAACTCAAATAATATATAACACCCGCAAATCTAATTGAAAAACAAGTCTTTTGACTTCGAATTTACTTTTTCCGATCGTCTATAGTGGACCATTGCTGGACGTCGGTAAGACGTCGTACTAAGACCGTCTATAATTGACGTCTCAGCGACGTCTTTTAAAGACCGCGACGGGAAAGAGACGAAAGGACGAATAACGGACGTCGCTCAGACGTCCTAAAGACGTTGTGTGCCCACTGGGCAACAGTTGAAGACAGCAATGGCATGGTTCGAATCCATTGGCAACAGTAGCTACAACAATCCAGAAACCGTCGCCAAAGCAGTATCTATCATTCCAATACAACACAAGTTCCGATTCTTTAATAGATATGGTAACGATCAACCCAAATTGACTGACCTCTACGTATTTGTCAACTGGCTCGAATGTATCGTCAAAGAGTTGTTCAATCCCATTGCCATGATCATCAGTGATGAAAAAAACGTCGAAGTCACCGAAAGACAAAGAAAGTAGAAACCCAAAAATTCGAAACAATTTCGTCGGTAGGCAATTCAAATGCTGGTTGTGCTCCAAAGACCACAAAATATCAAAATGTCCAAAGATCCTCAATGCATCTACAGACGATCGACAGAAAATCGTGAGAGAAAAAGGACTTTGTTTCAACTGTCTCTCTAACAATCATATCATTAAAGAGTGTCCATCCAAATTTACATGTACCAAGGACGGATGTGGTAAAAAACATCACACTTTGCTTCACAGAGATACAGCCACTACTACTGATACTCCTGGATCAGCAAAAAGTATGCAATGTTCTACTACCAACCAGACCTTCCTTCAAATTGTCCCTGTCGTATTATCAAATGGTAAATACAGCATCAAAACCAATGCAGTCCTCGACTCTGGATCTGATAGTACCTTGATTCGTGCTGATACCGCCGAGGCTCTACACCTATCCGGTAAGAAAGAAACTCTTCGAATGTCGAACGTATTATCAAAGGAGACAAGTCTGCAATCAAAGTCTGCTTCAATCTTGAATCACACGACAACAAAACCAAAGAGAAACTCGACAACGTTTGGGTAATTGAGAACCTTGACGTACCAGTAAATAGGTACGACATCAATAAAGTGAAAACAGAATTTCAACACCTGAAAGACATTACATTTCCAACACCTCATGATTCAGACGTCACAATCCTCATTGGCGCTGACTTATCATATCTTCTCGTGCAAGAACAATCAGTCACTGGTACAAGAAATCAACCATCGGCAGTCAAGACAAAGCTCGGCTGGATGTTGTTCGGTGGAAAAGCTTTCACTTCGCTAATCGTCACCAGCAATTTTTTGAAGAGATCGAAAGACGAGATTTCCGACAAAATCGAACGTTTTTGGCAGATGGAATCTTACGGTACTCTACCAGACTGGCACAAGAGCAATCTTGCACCTATCGACCAGCGAGCCCTCGAGAAGCTGGAACAGACATCCAAAATCATCGACAATCGTATGGAAGTTGATCTACTTTGGAAAGAAGACCATCCAAAAATGCCTTTCAATAGAGATTACGCAATGCAGAGACTCAACTCGTTAGAAAAAAGGCTTGCCAAGGACACAACACTTGCTCGTATGTACGACACTGCTATTCGAGAATTCATCGATCTTGGTCATGCTCGTATTCTAACCGATTCTGAAGTCAAATCTCGATCTGACGTTACCAATTACATACCACATCATGGAGTGACACATCCCAACAAACCTGGAAAAGTTCGTGTCGTATTCGATGCTGCTGCAAAATTCAAAGGGACATCTCTGAATGACAAACTTCTTGCTGGACCAGACCTGCTGAACAGCTTAGTGGCCGTGCTGCATCGTTTTCGAGCTGGTCGCTTTGCAGCAACAGCAGATATTGAGAAAATGTTCAACCAAGTCAAGGTATCACCGAAAGACAGTGACACCTTGAGATTCCTATATCGCTTTGATCCTGGTGGGGAGGTTAAAGATTGTATATTGTTGTTTCACGTGTTCGGAAAGAAAGATTCACCCTGTATCGCAAATTTCGCTCTCAGGTCGTGTGCTGAGGAGACAGACATCGAAAGCATCCGTGATGAAATCCTCCGTAATTTCTACGTTGACGATTACCTTGGTTCGTTCTACACCATTTAACAACTCATCTCAGAAGCCACACAACTCAACTGTGTTTTATCAACACGTGGTTTCAACCTTACGAAATGGTCATCAAACGAGATTGAACTGATAAGACATCTGCCAGCCGAAAAGATATCTCCTAAAATTATCGACATCAACAAGCAAGTTCCTCGACAGAAAACACTTGGTCTCCTCTGGGATCCGAATCAAGACTCATTTATCTTCACCGTGAACCTGATTGATTGTGAGCCAACAAAGAGACGAATCCTCTCCCAAATTGGAACCATCTTCGATCCATTTCTCACACCAGTCGTCCTAGAATCAAAGCTTATTGTCCAACAGCTTTGGAAACGTAAATTCGATTGGGATGAGCCATTACCACTCGACTTGAAAAAGAGATGGTTTGACTGGAAAGCCAAGATCAAACAGCTTGATGGTGTTACAGTGCCAAGATGGTGTGGTTATCAGCCAGAAGTTCATAACGCACCAGAATTACATGTATTCGTTGACGGTTCTGATGACGCTTATGGTGCAGTAGCCTACTTACGTTTCGTAACTCCAGAGTCAGTTCAGTGTTCATTGGTTATGTCGAAATCAAGACTTGCTCCACTCAAAAAGACCGAAACGGAATCAACTACTACGCCAGCATTGGAGTTACAAGGTGCAGTTATTGGAAGTCGCATGAAAACAACCATTCTGAAAGAAACCAAGTTCGAGATCGTATCAACAACATTCTGGGCAGACTCTGAATGCACTCTTAAATGCATCAAGAACAAATCAACAACCTTCTCCAAGTACGTGATGAACAGATTGAATGAAGTTAGAACCAACAGCGACCTTAAAGATTGGCAGTTCATCTCTGGAGACGACAATCCAGCAGATGACTGCACGAGGTACGTATCACCATTTAAACTTACCTCTGCTGGACATCGCTGGTTCAATGGACCTCCAATTCTTCATGAAAAAGGAGACATTAGAGCCAACGATGTTCTGGCCCTTCTGTCTTCTACTGTTTCAGCTACGTCAAATGACATCATCACAAACAAGATGACAACAACCAATGAAGTCACAACCAACGACAAGACGAACGAAAGAAGCGACATTATCAAGTGGGATCACTATTCATCTTGGTCGAAGCTCAAACGTCAGGTCGCATGGCTGTTGAAGATCAAACGCAATTTTCGAAAATCAAAGACGCAACCAATCAATTGGAAGATTCTTACATCAAACGAATTAGAAGAAGCTGAGAAGGTCATCATCCAAATCGCACAAAGAGAATCATTCACAGACGAAACAACTGCTATGAAGAGCAAAAAACTTCTTCAACTCAAACCGTTCGTAGATGATGATGGCATCCTTCGTGTTGGTGGTCGTATCAAGCATGCAAAAGTCGACTACACTCGTAAACATCAAATCGTCATCTGCAGCAAACATCCCATCGCGAGAATCCTTACACTGCATTTCCACGAATCAAACTTCCACTGTGGACGTGAAGCAACACTTGCAATCCTTCGAAATCAATTTTGGTTGATATCAGGCAAAAAATTTGTAAGAACTATAATTAGAAACTGCAGTGCGTGTAAGATCATCCGAGCGACGACAAAATTCCCAATGATGAGCGATATTCCAAAAGAACGTCTGGCAACGAACGAACATCCATTTACGTATTGTGGTGTCGACTACTTTGGCCCGATGATCATTAAACTCAATCGCTACGCTAAACGTTCGAACGCTGCAACCGCCAAACGATGGGTATCCCTAATGACATGCCTGACGACAAGGGCTGTCCACCTTGAGCTTGTACACGATCTAACCACTGATTGCTTCCTCCTAGCTTTTCGACGTTTCATAGCTAGAAGAGGCAAACCAAAGAAGATGATCAGCGATAATGGTACGAATTTCGTTGGAGCGATCAACGTTTTGAATGATCACAAGCTTTTGAATTCCCTCTCGAATTGGTCGATCGAATGGAAATTATTACCACCTGCTTCTCCATGGATGGGAGGCATATACGAATCCATGGTTAAAATTGCCAAAAAGTGTTTGAAAACGGTTATTACTGAGAAATTGTTCGACGAAGAATGCTTAAGAACATTCCTTGTGGAGGTCGAATCTTTCATGAACAGTCGCCCACTCACCTCAACAACTGATGATCCAGATGATATTGACGTCATCACACCAAGTCATTTTTTAACCGGTCAGGTATCCGTTCCTGAAGAGATTGTACCGGAATATGAGTTAAGAGTTAGAAAAAAGTGGCGAAAAGTGCAGGCTGCAACCTCGAAATTTTGGCAGCTTTGGTTGAGTAATTATCTACCTCAACTTACGAAACGTCTCAAGTGGTTCGAAAACACCCGCACGTTACGCGTAAATGACGTCGTTGTTTATATTGATAATACGGTCGAGAGACAGAAATGGCCAATTGGAAGAATAATGAAAACATTTCCAGGAAACGATGGTATCGTGAGAAAAGTAGTTTTAAAAACAAAAAACGGCGTCCACCCCCGGCGGCTAAATGTTACTTATTGGAAGGTGCCGATTAAGAACGGTCCCAAATTCTGCCGGGGAGTGTTTTGGCTAATTAAAGATGTTGCGTTGGGTAATTAGCATTTTAGTGTTATGTGTTGTGCGTATCGTCATGTGTATTGTATCGTGAGTCTTTTGTCTATTTTTAATTAGTTTTTTACTGTATAGGTTTTTTCCATCGCCTTTTTTTGCACTTCACTTGAGAAACTTGTTGAGATGAGACGTGTCAGAGAAAATCGTTCTCGAATTTATTAACATATAGAAATATTTTGAGTTTCGTTGGGACTTTTGCATATCGTGCATTTGTTTTGGCATTCAATCGTGAATATATGTGACGAAATTTGTAAGTATAGTTTTGTATTGTACATTTGTATATTTTTGATCTATCGAGATTTATCGAGATTTATCTTAGCTTAAGCTTTCGAGTTTGTATATAGTTCTAAATTAGTTTGTGTTTTTCTTTTTCTAGCTTAAAATATATGTGTCAACCGCATTTATTTCAAAGACTTCGTCTTCACCAAAACAGCATCCTTGTGAAGGTGTTTAGGAAAGAGACAATCTGAACCGAATAAAAAATTAGACGAATCAACACTCCATTCTTCAAATTTTTCGACCATTTTTTGGTAATTCTTTGACATGTTCAGAGCAGTTTTAGATTCCACCATCTGTCGCCAAAAAGGACCTGTCACCTTTTTATGTATCAGGCCTAGAGCTCTACAACTCACCTTATAAGCTAAAACATTCAAGTCATGATAGACAGCTGTTAAAAGCCTATTCTCATCATAGAATTCAGAAAAAAAAGCTTGAAGTAGCGAATGTAGATGGAATACCCCAGCTGCGTTCAAAAATATGATATTAAATCTATTACCCAAAAATGGGTAAAGAGGAATTTCATCAATGTTGTGCTCACTTTTTAAAAAGGTGGAAAATTGAACCATACGTCCGCTTTTGTCACAACCCCTTTCTTGTACAGATTTGCACACTGTCCTAATAGTACGCACACATCCTGATTCTCCATTCGAATAGCCACCATGTGCAAGGGACCCTATTTTTTTGTCTTTATCATAAAGTAAACCCTCCCAAACTTTCAACGTGGCTTCAGCTTGATCTGCAAGTCCCACCAAATAATGGAGCCCACAAAAAAATTCATTAATATTCTTAAGTTTTGACTTTTCTTTATCTGATAGAGTTTCCCATCCCTCCTTAATTTGTGGTAAAACAGTGGCTCGGTACTGCTGAAAGAGGGTGTTAAATTTTTTTTGTGTGCTGCAGCGGTCACTCATAAGATTTTTTATCGAGCCAAACACCTTATTGCTGAAAGATTTATCAGAGGACTTTTTAGATAAATCGTCAAGAATATTTTGAAGGACTTTTAATTGCATTTCAGCATCCCCAGATGAAGTCTCTCGAAGGCCTGCATTTAAGGTTTTTCCACTTTTTGTGGTGATGTCATATGTTAAATGAGACCGACCTTTTTTTGAAGTGCCGTCAGAGTGAAGAGTATTTAAATCAGAAAAACTTGCAGGGCTTTCACTTTCAGAAATCTTTTCTCCAGACAATTCATGCACCAAATGTTGGTGAGCAAGGCAGCGAGCCTCAAGAAGCATCCCTTTTGCAAAGGTTTGACTTGGCAAAACAGGAGCCTCACGTTTTGCAATGTTTTTTAAGACAGTCTTAATGACATCCTTAACCTTACCCGTGCTCACACCCATACATAAAAGATCTTCGTAAACTGCCCTGATTTCACTTTTATAGCGCCCATTTTGAAAAACCTTAATTTCCTTGTTTTCCATGAAGTCTTGAAGTTCATCTTCAACTATGTTTTTCTCATTTTCCAAATACTTAATTTCATCCTTAAGATTTTTAATTTCAGATTTAAGATTTTTTGTGTGGCACTGAAAACCATTCTCATCAGTTTCATTAATTTTTTCATACTTATCAAGCTTACGTTTCCAGCGATAACCTCTCCTTCGATATTTTGTAGATTTTTCTAATGATTTTTTTTAATTTTTCTGTGATTGTCTGTACATACTTATCATTTTCTGATATTGTTGTTGAAAGAGAACTCTCAAGAGAACTCAAAATCTAATCTTTTTCAGATATCTCCTCACTTAGATATTCGACTTTATTCTTTTGGCGTTTAATACGTTTGTTAACATTACGTGTTGATAAATGAGACAACTTTGATAGTGCTTTGTTAAGGTCTGACAAAGTTTTCTCGCTTTCTTTTTGTAGGGATTTTAGTTTATTTGAAAATTTGAGCTTATCCTTACTCTCTTCCTGCAAGCTTTCACGTAATATAAAGATTTCTGATTCCAAATCATTAATTTTTTCAAGTAGAGATGTCATTGACATCTCAAATTCTTTAGGATCAATTACAATTGTAATGTCTGTTTTCATTTTTGCTGGTATCGTGTGAGCTCTGAGCAGGAAGAGGTAAACAAAAAGGCACGTTTAAAATTTTTTTAACTTGTCACCACGTAAAGTTTTTCTCTTGTTACTCAGTTTTTCAACATACTTCCTAAATCTGTCAATAGAATCGGCACATTCAGGAAAAAGAGGAATTATACATTGATGGAAATTGATCCATGTTGAATGAATATTGCCCAGATAATAGGACTTCAACTCTAAAAGTATTCCATTTGTTATTAAGGCTATCTGATCTTTCTTTTGAATTTTATTCATTGCATTCTTTAAAGAAGAATAGTCGTTTCTATCAATACACTCAGTGGTCAGACCAAGCACACTACACATTGGACCTATTTCATTCGATACATTTTCATGTTCATAAAGTTCTAAGACATGATTGTCAAGGGAGTGACTATTTTTAGAAATGAAATTTAACATTTTCTTACGAAAGTTTGAAACAGGCTTTCTGACGATTGGTGCAACATCTTTGTTGCACAAAAAAATTAAAACAGGGACTAAATTTACTTCTACAGTTAGTGAGTTCTCTTCAAAAAATGAAAAAATTTCTGATAGGACTTGATAAGTTATCTTATTGTCTTTATTCCAAGTTGTTGGTAATTCTTTTTCATACACAATCTTTTTAAGATCTCCCTTTGAAAAAAAGTTGTTTTTATTTAAAGACGCCATTTTTTGACGTTTTTAAACCAATCAGATGGCGAAAAAAGTAGATCGATTGCGTAATGATTGAACCGAAAAAATTTCGGCTGCTCGAAAAAATCACTTACCAGCTAGTACAAATCTTGAATTTCCCAAGGATGTGTTTGAAATTAGTCAAAAATCTTTTCACTATGTGAAAGAGGAAGCTCTAACCTTTATTTTGATGCCAGGCGGAAGTATGAAAATCTTCTTTTCCAATTTGTAGCAGAAGTACTTCGAAGCCCATCAAACGCCAGGTATCAAAAGATCGCTGAGTCATTCCTCTTTCGTTTCCAAAAAACCGCAAGTTACGGGACCGAATATATCTCAGGGAAATATAAGAAATGTAACTGCTGTTGTTTTTAAAATCCTGGTGCCGTAATTTAACGCAACCGCAGAAAACCAGCTGACTCGACAAAATCGATTGTTGCGAAAAAACAAAGATGGCTGAAGACCTACGGTTTTTTTGCATTGTAAAGGTGAATGATTTCTCTTGATATTGAAAAAAAAGCATCTAAAAATACGTTTTCTTTGTTGAGATTTTTCTTCCTAAACCTTTTTTTTGTCTCTTTTTCGTCCGCGCCATTTTTTTCGCGTTCGAAAATCGCGTCTTCCGACCGCCCTAGCTATGCATACTGCTATATATTTTTTGCACTATTAATGATAGAGATGATATATTCTCGTGTTATAAATTCATGCAACGTTTTTGGATCTTGATAAGATATACGTAAGCATTGAAAAAACATCTTTCGCAATAAATTGTTTGACAAAAGAAACGCCTTTCCCTTTTTCATTTTGAGAATGCCACATAAAGATAGTAACTTACAATCCATTATATTTTACAGTTCTTATAATTCTGAGGTCCTACGCATTGCTAGATGTACTCTTCTTCTTTCTTGAAGATGTTCTGAATTTCAGAACTATTCAAACGCATGCTCAATCAGGGAGCTGAAAGATCTTTCTTGCGAAAACAAATTGTAAAATGTTTTGATACCCTTACCAATATGAGGTACATATTAAGTACATTGCAAACAGACCTAAAGTATACTTTTAGGGTTTCAAAGCGGCTAGTTCGAAACGCAGGTTTCAGGTTACAGGTTTCAGGTTACAGGTTAAAACGGAATAATTGCCAGACCAGATACACGTTTTTTTTTTATAAGGAACCTTAACTTTGCTCTGAGCCTGGAGTTCCTTATTTTTACAGAGAATTTCAGTCTCAAAGTTCCTTATCGAGTTCCTTACTACATAGGAAATTTTGAACTTTTTGCCCCTTGAAAGATCAAAATTTGATCAAATTAGTCACAATAAGGTACATTATTTTCAAATGCACTTATTCTCAGCCTGAGCAGTTCCTTAACAATTCCTTATTTTTTGAACCATTTTCAGCCTAGAGTTCCTTATAAACGTGTTCCTTATAAAAAAAAAACGTGTATATCATTTCGACTTGAAGACTGCAGACCAGATTAAAAAAAATTATATTTTTATTTTTCTCTTTTCTGTGTATGTTAAAAGTTTTTTTTTCTAAAGGCCGTGATACACTTGTCAAAATTTTTTATAAGAATACGACGTTTGAACGGAGATAATCGTGCATCTTTTTTATAAAAATATAGAACGTTCAGCTTTAAATAGGAAGACTTGAAAGTTTTTCAATACCATTCTATTCTCATATGAGCTTTGTGAAGTGGGAAAAAATAGTTATGGATCCAGGTTACTTCAATTGGGATGTTCGAAATAAATGTATTTTTGTTTAGTTTGCAAGACAACTCTCAGTAACAAGTAAAATAACTCAAAGAATCAAATCAATTATCTTGTGCATTTTTTATAAGAACGGCTCTGCAGGAATTTAAAAAGGAAGAGACGAACGACATCTAAGTTTACAAAGTATCTTTTTATTAAAAATATAAAAACCTGTTCATAAATAGATATATAAAAGCTCCTAAACAATATAAACAAACATAACTCTTTCGTATTAAAATACGAACAAAATTTGGGCAAATTTTTTTTTTAAAGTGGAATGGCTCGTTCAATTATATTCGAATATGCATTTTATTACATGTACTCTCAGGTGCCGGATAAAAAGTGAAAATAAACAGGAAGGGATGGATATCTTATTTCAAAAGTCGAAAAATTAACAAGCGAAGGGGGGACACAAAGAAAAAATAAGATAAAGGAAAATCTTTCTTTTAATAAAAAAGAAAAAGTAAGATAAGTTAATTAATGTAAAATAATGTAAAACCTTTTAAAAAATACCTCAAGAAGGAACCCGGGGACTACTTTATTCGGAAAAATTTTGCGAGGTTAAAAATTCGCGAAATTTTTTGGATTTAATTTCGCGAGTTAAATTTTTCAAAAATTTCGCGAATGAGCCTGAAAGCAGCTGAAAATAGCTGAAATAAAATTTTTTGCCACAAATGGACAGTTTTGACTGGCTTTTTGGGCACAAAATACAATTTTAAAAATTTCGCGCGGATTTAATTTCGCGTATGAGCGATCCCAAATGATTTTGCAAAAATTAATCTGAATAAAGTAACTCCGAAAATAAGTTCCCGACAAAGTAAAAGTTGATTTTGCGAAATCATATTTGTTTTTGCTGATCAGTACTGAACCGGAAAAATTAGTTCTCTTAAAGTAATATAAAACAAATAATAATAACAAAAGATAAAGTAGGTCCTAATGATAACAAATAACATGAAGGAAGAATCTTCCTTTTTTCTTAAAAAAAAAACAAAGCAAAAATGTTAGTTGTCTCCAAATAAAACAACATCAAAGTAAAAGCTCTAAAGATAATCAAAAAGAATAGAACAGAAGATTATTTTTTCAAAATTTATTTGACGTTTCAATTCGACTCTCAACTCGACCCTAAGGCATAATCTCAAGCTCAAGATAAATCTTTAGAACATTACATAAGATAAAAGAACCTTCAAGCCTAAAAAACATAAATCGAATCCGAATTTGATATCAAATTCGGATCTTATTTGTAGCTTATGTGACTTCTTTGGTGGTGCTTTAAGCTCGTCGATCACAATTTCTTCTCTTGAAATAGATTCAAAATGACGGTTTACACAGTTTTTCTTTAAATGGAAATATACAGCCTCTTTTGTCTTGGAAATCTTGATACCAATCTTTCCTTTGGGTGTGTATGTTCTGTACAATCTTCTTCCAAGGACCATATCCCATGGTGCTGGTGGCAGTGGCGACCTATCCGAGTCACGGTACTTTTCCCCACATCCGTAGCATTTGATAGATTTTGTTTGAGCCACGTATACAAGATGGAATTTGTCATTGTCTTCGATTTGTGGTCTGCCATCTCGGTAGGAGCTGATATCGCGTTTATCATTCCCTTTGTTTCTGAAGCGTGGCTTTTGGTTTTTCTTTTTACCAGCTGTAATCGGTCTCTCAACGATTTGGTTTAGATTCGGCTTCCACTTAACAAGGTGTTGTTCTAACACGTCCTTGTGGTAAGCGATACAGATTGAGTGGTTGCAAATGCCTAAAATAAAATTAACAGAAAAATTCTTTAGAATAATGTTCAATGGTATCGGAAGAAAAATTATCATGAACAAGACCTTTCAAGTCAGCAAGGCCGCTACGTGAACCCAAAAATTCTAATTTCTAATTTGACTGACTAATTTCCAATTTCTTGATTTAAACTTGTTGCACTTCTTTCACGAGGACCTGCTTTATTTCTTTCGCATTTACAAGTTACTTGTTGGCCAACCAAAGAAACAAGATGAACTTCGTCCGCATTGCTCCTTGATTTGACGAAATACGTGTTAAGATGCAGTACTGACATCTGGACACTTTCCATAAAATTTTTCAAATAGGACCGTGCACCTTCCCAGTCAACTTTTAAATGACCTGGGAGACCAGCTACATGGAATTCGGGGAACGTATCTGTTATTAGCGAGGATGGTCGTTGGTTAGATTGATAGATGCCACCATCAGAATCATCGTCTGTTGTAGATGGTTGGGTGTTGAATTGACCTCTTGACGAAGTAGATGGTTGGGCGTTGAATTGACCTCTTGACGAAGTAGATGGTTGGGCGTTGAATTGACCTCTTGACGAAGTAGATGGTTGGGCGTTGAATTGACCTTTTGACGAAGTAGATGGTTGGGCGTTGAGTTGACCTCTTGACGACGTAGATGGTTCAGAGAATGGTCCACGAAAGTCTATGTGTGTACTTGACAGAGTTGATTCTGATGCTGTGCGGAAGTAAAAATAAGGGTAGTAATACGTAAGAGATAACAATCTAAGGTTCAAATGTGATGTATACCAAAGGTGCCACTAGTCCTTTTTTTCTAAAAAAAGCAAAAGACAGACTAGCAAAAGATCTTCGCTTAACACTTTTGGCTTTTTTTTGGAAACTGTAGCCTGCCGAAAACGTCTTCGTGGTACGAAAACGTCAAAACGTTGATTTGGTAAAGAAAATTAAAGAACTCACATCCAACGATGCCATCATCAGGAAAAAGTCCGCAGAAACTCCGAATTTTTGCATCTTGTTCTTCTTTTGTCATTCCAATCCAGGTATCGAAAGGTATCTTTAAGTCAGCGAATTCTTCGGTAAGTTCGTATGGTCCTGAAATTAATGGAAATAAACCAGCTGCGCTGGAAGGTCAGCCCATAAGGTAAAGAGATAAGAAAGAGTAGCTAAAGAGAATGCAATGAAAATATTAACGTCATTAAACGAGGCGGGGGTAGGCAAAATGGGTGGTTATGTAGACCGTCGAAATGATCTCAAAGGGTTACGAAAACAATTGAAATTTCGCAAAAGTAGTCTCTCTGGGATGTTAAGGATCGTAAGAACGTGAAAAATTGATTTCAAAATTTTGTAACACAAGGGTCGATTAACGAGCTTTAAAGGGAGATTAATGTGAAACAATTTCAATTCTTAACAAAAGTTCGATCAATGTTATTTTAGACAATAGTCATCTTTAGTAAATAGTAATAAAATTCCCAATAGATGTATAATGAATTTTTGCAAGAAATTAATAATTTAGATCTAGCTGAAATATAAATTTAGTTAATTATTTAATATTTAATTAAATTTAGTCTATCTTTCTTGGCTACTACCAATCTCATTTTAATCCCAACAGCAAAATTTAGAATAGCGAGACAAATTACATTAGTTTAAACATGATAGGTTGGATGGTCGGCAAAACAATATGAGAATAATATGACCTTTCTCCACTAACGAACACGACGAAGCTTCGAAAGATACATCGGTCAATTTAATTGTAAAACGTCATACGATAAAGAATACTTTGCATAACTTTAACGTGGGTAGTACAGTCGACAGCATACTAACGAAACAGCAGCGCCAAAATTTTCCAAATATATTGTCCTGGATAGAATTTCTGTAGAAAAAAAGAGGAAATCACCAGTTTATGGTATTTTTTTTCTCTAATGTATGAAAGAGTTGAATTTATTGCAGTAGACTTTCGACATCGCATTAATCATTAATCAAAAGTTAAATTAATCATTATTTAAACTTTTAATATACACGTTCTTTTATATAAGCATGGGGTAAATTTTTGTGAGCCTCATTATGTTTAGCAAAATGCATTTCATGAGCCTCAAATATGCTTAATTTTGCATATTATGCATGCTTTTTTGTAAAATGAGGCTCAACATTAGGCAATGCTTAAGTTTTTCCAAGATTTGAATCTGGATATGCTTATAAATAAAAAAACGTGTAGGTCATTTATATTGAGACTTAAAATACCTTGTTTTGAATTTTGTAGGGTCGACTTTCAAATTATTGACGGTGTTATGTTAGAGGGAAGCAATCTTCGTCGTGTATGGAGAATTCCGATGCTTGGTTACTGATGGATGTGTAGGATATCTGCAACAAAAACAATGTAGAAATTAAAGTCGTTGGTATACAGGTACAGTATATAATAATATGCACAAGATCATTTCGAGTTCTTTGAAACTCATCATCCACACAGTGATTGATGGCAAAGTTTGTAAAAAGATTTCTCTGTAAAAAACTCTATGAATTTAAAATCTGAAAGTTTGAACAACTGTTTTTCATCCTATCTTAATTAATGGATCAAAAATGAACTTTTACTTACCAATTACTCATTGTATTTTCTTTATTGAATGCAGGTGTCCAGAAACGAACCAATGATTTATACGACCAATCCATGATAAATGAAATGAATGAGTATATTTTACCAAAGGAAATTACCAAACAAGAACATGACGGTATACCAAGATCAAACGATACAAAGCCAGAACTTTTCGATATAACAAACACCAACCACTAAAACAACAATGAACAATCAATGGGTTACCAACATTAAAAACACCAAATTTATTCGCATATATACATTTTTGTCCATTATTTTTGTTACTAGACATTACATTAGATTTAAATGCTCATTTTTTGAAAAGTTATATAAACTTTCTAAAATTCAATTATTTATAAACAATGCAAAAATATAATAGTAAAAAATAATTCAAATTTCTGTGTCAGGAAATATAAAAATAATTACAAAAAGCTAAATTAATTTCAAAATATAAAAATGTACAAAAAGGCAATTGAAATTTCTGTGTCAAAAATATAACAAAATAATTACAAAAAGCTAAATTGCAAAATATAAAAATGTATAAATGATAATTCAAATTTCTGTCAGACAATCGTATTTTGATGACTGACATTCGGAATATTTGCACTCAAAAAATCAAAGAATACCATAAGGGGATTAATTTTGGTGTGGATTTACTTTGACGAATAACCAGAGTACGATTTTTGGCAGAGATTTAATTTGGCGAACTTTGCTTAAAATCGCCAAATTTAGACCCTGCCAAAATTAATCCACTTACGTTAAAGTGATACCTAATGATACTTGACTCAAGTTTTCTAGAAAAAAAGAGTGCCTTGATTTTTCTCAAAACAACTTCTCGCGTCAAAAGAACACATTTCTAATAGTCATTTGTAATTGCCCCCCCTAATGCAACCATGTGTGTGTAACTTTTCAGCATTGAAATAGATTTAATTCTGCAGATTGAAGCTTTCTCTACACATATATTTACATGCACATGGTTGTGTAAGACGGAGGTTCAAATTTCAAAAGCAAGGTACATGCTTAAATATCAGATGATGAATAACAAACAATCAATTAAATTGCTTTAGAGTTTTGAGCCCCCTTCTCACCTCTAACCCTCCCATATTCCCATAGAAGTGATATTGGTTAAGTAGGCTAAACGAGGTCAAACTAGGTTGATCAAGTAAAATTTTTGAAAAATTAAGAGTCGTTTGATATGGTGAAACAAACTCCATCGTGGTCAGAAAAATATATGTCCTTTACAAAGCATTTGACTTCTTTTTGATATATGAAGCTATTTTTCAAATAAACATGATCAAGAAGACCACCTGCTAGATGAGTTGGTTCTTTTACTAGCATTTCGTATGAAGAAAGTACTTCACCTAGATAGGCATTTGCAGGGTCTAACGCATCAATGTTGAAATCTCCAACAATAATATCTATATCATCATATGTTATAAGCTCAAGCAACTCTTCACGAAAAGTATTTCTTGAATAATCAGGTGGTTTGTACAATAGTAGAAGCTTGACAGGTTTGCTACTAAATGTTTCCTTTACAAACTCAATACATGTGTAGCCTGCTGCTCTAAGACATTCTAAAATTTGAATTGAAGAATTATAACAGCATGCAGTGTTTTGGAAACGATTAATGGAATCATTATTGTATTCAATATTGAAATTGTCCAATGTTTGATCAATATAATTTGTCTCACTTGAAGGTGACAATTGTGTTTCAGTAAGGCATATTAAGTCACTGTTCATTAGAGTTTCACACTTCATCAGATCAGTTACATGTTTCTTCAAGGAGCGGATATTAAGAAGTGAAATATGTAATTGTTTACCCGAATTCAAAGCAGATGGAAATCTTTCAGCTTTATGCAAAGGATTATCTTTTCGTAATCGTTCATATTCGATTCCTGCCTCATTGTTAGCACGGATAGCTTTTTTATCGTATTCACCTATCAAAAATAATCCATTTATGTTCGTCACTCTAGACAAACTTACATACATTTGACCTTCATTGAAATACCTCTGTTTAAACAAATCAAAGCTTACTACTGCTGATTGTAGTGTTAGTCCTTGGACTTTATGGCTTGTGCATGCATAGGATAACACCAGTGGAAATTGAGTCCTTCGAACCATTAAAGGTTTTTCCTTTTTCTTTTTTTCTTTTTTTTTTTGTGTTAAAGGTAGCTTCTGCCCTCTCAATCAAAACCCAATCATTCTCTCTACACACATGGTCTAAATTGGATCCTTTTTTGCCTGCTGATACATCATCAAGTTTTACATAGACACCTGAAATGTTACTGGAATCATATTTAAATCTCATGACTGTTCCAACCTGACCATTAACCAGTCGATCAGTAATGTCAATATTTTTGGAGATTAAAATGCGGGCACCTACTTTCATTTCAAGTATGCGGGCAAGGCCACCAGTTTCTCTTGCTTTAGCATTTTCAATAAACTTCAGATCTTGGCTTGTCAAGTGCTTTGGAACTTCATCTTGTGCGAAAATCGAATGCTTTTCAGTTGGTAATTCATTGAGCTTGGAAATATTATAGTCGTCGACTGGCTTGTTTTCAGCAAAAATATGAGTAGTATCAGAAGGGTAATCTGGATTGTCTTTAGCAATGAACCTAGATTTTAAAAGCTCCTCCTTTTCTTCATCTAGTTCGCCTAAACGAATTTGATTCAAGAGGTCAATAAAATCTATATCATCGCGTTGCCTCATTATCTCAGTTAATTCAGCAATTTGGAATTTACGCCATAATTCAAATCCAACTATACCGCGTACTGTGGAGCAATCTGATTTGTAAATAAGATCTCTAAAAACTGGTGGCAGTTGATATAAATCACCACATAGCAAGACTGACTTTCCACCAAAAGGTTGATCAACATTAAATATTCTGCGCAATCTTTCATCGATGTTTCGGAACAAACGACTAGGCACCATGGAAATCTCATCAATCATAATAATTTCGACACAAGCAAGTTTCTTTTGTAAATTTTCTTTTGATGAAGCATTTAATGGAAAGAAATCTGTTGTAGGAATGATCAAACCACTGTGTATGGTGGTTCCGTTCACGTTTATTGCCGCTACACCAGTTGGTGCAAGTACTAGAATTCTTTCTTTTGTTGGTTCTCCTCCTCTGTACATTAGCAGTTTTGACAAAGAATGATAGATTGTTGTGAGTAAATGGGATTTTCCCACGCCTCCGCCACCGGTTAAAAATATATGAAATGGCTCGATACATCTAGGCACTTTTGAAGAAAGGTTTTTTACATAATCTCTTCCCCATTTGTGAATAACATCAAAAACTTCTCTTTGTTGCTGGTTTAGAGATCTTATACGTGCATTTACTTCATTATCTGGCAGCAAAATTGATTCCATTGGAATTGATGCTCTGAGATGACCTCTGTCATTGTTATTTTCGTCATCTGATTCATTGTTATTGTTTGTTGTTCTTTGAAGTTCTGCATTTGTTTCATCATTTTCTTGTTGTTCAAAATCGTTCATGTTGAGTATCAAATTAGTTCTGTACCTTTCCAATGCATCATCTACTAAGCCAGCATATGGTTGGATCAAATCTCTGTTCCTCTCAATCCTTTCAATAACACCAGGTTCCAATAGCTTAGCAGTGTAAGTCTTGTGCTCTTGGGACAGCAATTCATTTTCATCATAAAACGGTAAGTACAGCATTAGGAGGTGGTGTGCGTAATCTTCAGGGTGCTTGTTTCTGTTGGGTTGATGAAGACGAAGGACTAGTGGAACTTTGCGGCACTTTAGTTTACCTTTCATTGAACAAAGTTTAACAATCTTTGGGTAGTCATTTGATTGATGATTTGATTCTATCAAGTCATCTTCAAGTTCATTAGGTTGACAATCATTCTCATCGCATTCTTCATAGACAACACTATAGAATCTCAAAAATTCAGCATAACACATTTTGGCAACAGATTTGTTAGGCCCATTTGTATCTGTTGGTCTATCACAATACCTGTCCAACATATTTTTTTTGAAAATCGATGTACTATCCTCAGGGAGCTGGCTAATTTCATCTTCACTAAGACACATTCTAAATCTCTTTTCTGGGACATTAGTATTTGCAAAAGTTACACCTGGATAAAGCTTTCGAAGCCATAACTGTGGCATACTCAGATAAACTGCTTCTTGCACTGACACTTCTCGTTTTGAAACATAGGCATGTGCAACAGATTTCATTTGTTCGTATTTGTCACCGCCACTTTCAAATGCATCTTGAACAGCTTGCGTCATAGCATGAGAAACTTCATCTTCAGTTTTTGAAAGATATGCACACATGTAAGTCGCAGCTTTGTAATAATTGAAGACTGGCTGGATATCTAAATTAGCCTGCCAAGCCTTAAGACCTTCTGTAAAGTAATTATTCACGAAGCATGCATTTGTGTTACGTTTTAAGTAAATGTGAAAATCATCATCTTCTGACACTGAGAGAGCATATTCATAATCCTCCTTTGGAATATCTAATTCAGCCAGGACTTCATTTATAGTGGGAACTGGATTATAATTTTCTCCATCAGGGTTGAAAAAGTTTCTTTTATCTGGAGCAAGGTTCTCATTGATGTAAGTCCTTACTTTAGTCAAAACTTCTTTTCGCAGAGCAAGTATTGTTTCTTTTTCCTCATGTGGTAATTCTTGTGGCAAAGGCTCAGAAACTATTGTTTTCTCAGAGAAAAATTTACCAAAATAAAATCTGCAAGGAGTGTTTTTATATTTTCGACAGGTTTTCGAATGACGGTGCAATTGATATGTCTTCACAAGGTTAAATAAATCAGGATCTTCTTCTTCAGATGGTAGATAAACCTTGATTATTTTATCAATAAATTGAATATATTCAACTTTTGTTTCTGAAGTCAATACTGGTGCATTTAAAATCCATAGAAAGGAATGGATGTGAGGGCTACCACGTACTTGAAATTCAACTCGGATAGCATAATAAGTTGTTTTACCAAGCGGACCATTTAAAATAATTGTTTTGAAAAATAATTCAACTCTATATTGAAAATGCCTTGCTACAAGTACAGGGTTACTATTTAACAATTCACATCTTTCGTTGTAAGAAAGATTCTCAATAAATTCATCAGTCACATTTTGACCCTTGAGCTTGTAAATTATGGAGATCAATTCATTCCATCTAAGGTCTGCACAACTTAGAGTGTAAAAGAAAGTTGGTGGTCCTAATTGTTTCACCATTGCTAACACTTCTTGCTGAAATTTTTTCCAATATGCTGGAGTTCCTTTGACTGTGCTCATAAAGGCAAAAGCCTTATCGTTTGCAATAAATTGTCTTACTGTTTCTTTAAAATTCTGACTCAACATACCAGCATTTAAGTTTGAGGAAGCAACTTTTCTCATCGCAATATTTATTTGATTGCTCAAAGAGACTTGTTGAGTTACGAAGTTAGCAAAAAATATGTAGTCCGGGTCGGAAGCAAAATTTTGTGTATAGTTCAACAAACGCTGGTTAAAGTACTTGGACGGGCTTAGTTTAATGTCGCGCTCAACTTTGTAACCAAATTTACCTTTGGGAAATAAATGGGGATGAGCAAGCATCTCACAATTTTCATCATTCAAGATTGAAACAGGTTTTTTACCTTGGCCAGGAGCTAATGTTAAAATCTCATTATCAACTTCAGCATCAGTAGGAGTGTTTGACATTAGAGTTGTTTCATTTGCACTTGAACGGTGAGCATCAAGTGGGTTAGCTGTTGTCTCAACTTCATTTGAGCTTGAAGCATTATTTTGTGACCCATTAAATTCATTACTATGCTCGTTAGAAATAGTTTCATCATGCGGGGTAATTTCATTAGAATTTCTTTCCTCGTTAAGATCTGCACCATTATGTATCATGGTCTCATTATTTGAAATATTACTGAGATTAATTTCTATGTCTTGATAAAGAGGGTTGTTCTCTTTGAGATAATTCAATATGCGCTGAATGAAATCAGGTCTGATTGGCTCAAAAACAACATGTCCTTTATATTCTAATTTCCTTTTGAGTTTAACAATAACTAATCCATTGTCATTTGCTCTTCTTGGTAAAGTATTAGCAATATCTTCAACATCAATAGGTACATTACAAATAGAACCTTTAAGTTTGGGGAACTGACCTTTTGGCATGATTGCAATTTTTTTGAATAAAATTCTGCGAGAAATCAAAATTTTTTCAAGCCTGCAAAGAGTATGAAATTCAGAGGGTAATTCATCAAGGCTTAGTTTATTTTTGACAGATTGGCTTGGCAACTCATTTTTTTTTAAGTTTGCTATGGCATGTTTTGCAAATGTATAATTGACCATCAAATGAAACAACTTCAGAATAATAATATTCTTGTGGCATATCATACTTTTCAGGTGAATATTTGACAACTGTTTGTCGATAGAGACATCTGTTGCAACAAACACAGATGTAAAAAGGGCCTTCGTAAATAACTTTCAAAAATTTAGAAACTAGATCGTCATGCTTAACAGTTTCATTTTTTTTCATAGTAAACTTTCTTCCTATCAGCTACCTTACTTTTGTTATTTTGATGATAGACTGTATCTTTTTTATTTATTTTTTCTTTCATTTTGGCATGATAGTTTTTATTAGTATTATTTATTTTTTCTTTGTTTTGTGTGCGGTAATTTTTATCTTTTTCATTTATTTTTTCTTTGTTTTGGGCACGATAGATTTTATTGTTTTCAATTAGTTTTTCTTTGTTCTTTTCATAATAACTTTTGTTGCTTTCCTGGCGTTTCTTTTTACGCTGTGTAATGTCATTTCCATCATTACAATTGTTTTTCCGCTTACGTGTACAATACCTTGAAAATGTTGAAAAGTCTTGTTGTAGAATAATTTTAAGCTCTTCTTTTAGTTCATGGATTTGAATAAATTGGATTTGGAAATACGAACTCTCTTTTTCCATTTCTTCTAGATAAAAATATTGGATATACTTCTCAAGTTCAAAAATATTTTTAAATTTTAACAGACAGGATTTTCCTGCTGGATCAAGTAGCCCTAGTTCATTTCGGCTATGCGAGTCAAAAATGAAAAAGACTTGTGTTCGCTTCATTATCGCTATAGTAAAACCATTAATAATCATTAACGCATTAAATTCTGGAGCTTGATATGTACTGAATGGGATTTGTAGTAGTGGATAGCCATCTATTAATTTAGCCTCACCATCTTCTAAATTTAAAAAATCAATTTGAGTTATAATACCATTTGTCTCAATAAATCGCGGCATGTCGTCAACAGATAAATGAGTATTTGTGTCTAGGAGTTTGTACAGCCTGTCTCCTTCAATTAGAATTTTGTCGAGGTCTGTAACTTTCCAAATTGAAACACGTCGGAAATGGGACCAAAATAAAGCATAGAGACAATTGGCGCTACATTGTGTTCCAGCTGTACGGCCAAATAATTCTTCGTTGGCTTGATTATATGAACCTAAAACAACTTTTGAGACTTGATACGTTGGCATATTTGTTAAATTAATAGCTTGCAGGTTTCTGAGATCAAGTGGTATGTTTTGTAGGTTGAATTGGTTAAGTAGGTTAAGTAAGTTAAGAAGGTTAAGGAAGAGGATGCAAGGAGGAGCTCGCATGCAACCTCAAGGGATGGGAGTATGTAGCTACTTGTCTGATATATAACACAGACAAGCTTATGCTATCTTTTCACTGATAGATGCAAGTGAAGTATTACACTTACTGCTATCTTTTTAACAATAAAACACTATAAAATTTGAAAAAAGTCAAAAAAAACTCGTAAGGAAAGTAAGGAAAGAGTCGAGTGTCGAGTGTCTTCATCAAACCAGCCAGCAAAGTTGTGTCATGAACTTTTGTGCAGCAACTTAGCAAATTATTGAGGAGCTAAAGAAATATCCCGCCGCTTTTTATCAAAACAGTAGGGATGGGATGGATCTTCTCGTCTGTTTTTTTTGATTTTTGCAGAGGATTCCCCCACAACTTTGTTTTGCTTATTGTAATTCTCTCTTTTGACTTCGCAAGTGATTCCCACCGATAATTTTGATCGACACACCGCCTCATGTAATAGAGGGCGGCGTTTTGTTGGTATCCCCCTTATGTCCCGCCCTCCCCCATAAGTATATAAAATCTATATATTAAACTATATAAATATATATATTATATATAAAATATCAAAAAAGAAAAAAATTTTAAATGTACATGCTTAGCATTTAACATTTATTTTGTTATACCAAATTTTGGTGATTAAAGAGATGACAAAAAAAAAGAAAAGAAGTAGACCCAGCCAAGTTCTTCATTTTCCTCCATTTGTGTCTCTTGTTTACATTTTCGGGGAATCTCAGTCGATCAGGTTTTATCGTTTATTCTTTTGCTTAAGATTTTCTCTACAGGGAGATTCCCGCAGTTTGGACCGGGCGGAATCTGGGGCGTCACCACCCTCACCTGCAAAAAAAGTAGTGGCGAGTTACTAGGGAGGTAAAATGGCTGATGCAAATTGACCCTTGCCATGGACCCTGAAAAAAGCCGACTCTCGACTCAACAAAACAGGCCGGTTTATAAGGTGGGTGTCTACAGGTTATGTATAGATACATATTTTCACATCATAAATAGCCTTTTGCTTAACCTCGCTATTTCGTAGTTGAATGGCGACGCCGGTGAAAATTTTCCCGACTTTCAGCGTGTCGGAAGAAAACTTTGAAATCCAAGTGCGCGGTATTTTTTTCGACGGATTGAATCTAGCGATTTCTGTGTTTTTAAGTGGTCTGGTGGTATATTTTTCGAAATTTTGGCGCCTTGGAAAGTTGACCAACTTTTTGTAAAGATAAGCATAAGTACAGTGTTTTCAGGAACAAGCTTTTTCAGATGTTTCCGATAGGAAAAATGAGTCAAGAATTTTAGGGTTTCGATAACAGAGGAGAGCTATCAGGGAGGTAAAGCTACAGCAACTGATTGAAAGGAAAAAAAACGAGCAAGATGCATACATTTTTGGGCTTAAAAGCCTTATAAAGTTTTCAGAAGTATACATTACTAAAAATTGTAACAAAGTAAAAAAAATATCAAATATCCTAATATATTACTAAAGGCTATTTACATAAAAAGGGGCTTTGGTCCATGCTTATTAAAAAAAACTAAGAAAGGTGGTAAATCTCTTTTTTCCAGTTGACTGTCCTGTTTTCAAGGCTCTGATTATGATTTTAATTATGCAAGAAAAAAAAACTTGACAAAACAGAACTAGAAAGTCTTTTTGAAAACATCACAAACAAACAAAAGGTTAAGCAACAAAATCAAAAAAACGCTATGTTAAACTAACCAGTAGTATAACAAAGTAAAAAAATATCAAACAACCTAATATATTACTTATGACTTTTTACATAAAAACAGGCAAAGTCTTAGTCATTGGTCTATGCTTATCAAAATAAACAAAAAGAAATGGTAAAACAAAGAATTTTAGATAACATGAGTCCTTAGCTGTTATAAATTTTGATTTCTCAAACTACTGCCTTTTGTTAATACGAAATATTTGTCAAAACAAAACCTGAACCAAACAGTGACATAACAGGAAAAAATATCTATCATTTTAGAAAGTTTTTTAAAAAGTAAATAAAAACTCAAAAAAATAAATCATAAATGCTTTTACACATGATCAATCCAAATGTTATTTGGTTGTTGAATCAAATTCATCTGATGACTGCTCGCTGCTTTCAGCTTTCTCTGGTTGTTCACTATCAGTATCACCGATCTTTTGGATTGCCAAGACTTCGTTTGACTTTTTCTTCACTTCGACTGCGACTTTTAAATTGATTAATTCACGCAATGATACTTCTGTGTTGTCAATACTGACACTACAAAGAGACTTTAATAGAGTATGATCACATATCAAAGGATAACATTGATTGTTCAAATCTTTCAAGGTAAATTGTACAAGTGACACTGTTAACAGATCTGTCAAGGATTTGGCTTCGTCACATTTCAGACAGGACGCAAACGAGCTCTTCAGTTCTACTCGACTTTGGCAGTTAGGACAAACAGACATTTTCTGTAGCGATGACAACTTGATTCCAGATATGTATCCCTTTAACTTCAGAGTTTGAACAGCTGGTAATTGGATGGAACCGTTTGGTAAATTTGTGACAATGGTTCTATCTGATCCTTTCAGAATTCTTCGGTTATCAAACAAACTTACTGTGATGTATGTGAATTTGTAACATTTCTTTGGTGAAAATTTACCAACTAAATCATCATATACGGTTAATCGATGTGTATCACCGCCATTAAGTGAATCGTCTGTAACTAGTAATACTTGAAATGGCAAAAGTTCTTTCGACATGCCGGGTGGTTCCATCCCAACAACAGCAACATTAACATTTACTCTACTATATAACGGCAATTCTTCAATAGCAGTTTTAATCAATGTGATGTTATTTTCAATGTTTTTGTTGTATTCATAGGGTGGAGTTGTCATAATAACTTTTGTGTCTTTGGAAAACAAAAGATCATTGGCATTGGAAGACGATTTTTTCAGCTGAGTCAGCGTAACTCCTTTCGATAGCGCATCTTTGAGTGGTTCATGCTTATCAAGGTAGAAAACCACTATTCTGGTTTCTTTTGTTTCATCACATAAATAAACCTCAAAATAACTGGTCTTTCGCGGGCCAACATAATTTACATATCCAGTGATTTCGATGTCGCCTGTAAGAAAATAAAATATATTTAATGTAAATAGGACGAAACAGTGAGAAAGAAATCGGTCCCAAAACTATAAAACAAAATTTCAATTGGCTACTCCCAGGTTAGGCCACCATCGAAAAATAGTTCTGTTCGCGTTGCAGGAGGACTTAAAAATAGATGCGGGCGGGCGGGCGTTCGGAAAAAACCCTCTCCCCCAAAGAAAAAGTAACACATTTGAAGAACTAAGCTGTTTCTTCTGGATTTTTCCTAGATTCTTTCCGCATCTTCGCACTGGAAAATCAGTAAAAAATATGATGCGGGCAGGAGACACGAACAGAACAATTTTTCAATGGCCGCCTTATTGTTTGATCCACGTCATTGACATAAAAACATGGATTAGTTTGCAGAGTACAGTTTGGGAAATATCATAATTTCAGTGCTGCAAAATGGGCGTGATTTTTTGGCACTTTTTGGAAAAATTTTGAACAGTAAAAATCTATAAGTATGACAAAAAGTGATTCTTTTTTATCTGGAATGACCTAATGTACGTTTTGCAACACTTTAGGACCTGGTTTTTGACGCTGCAACATTTTAGGGCCTTTTTTTTCCAAAGTAAAAGGGTTTAGGGGTCTCAATCTGCTCTTGGTCTTGGAAATCAAACTTTAGCTACTTTGTTAGTCATTTTAGGCATATTATTTTTATTTTAATATTTAAGTTTTGTAAATTATTGATAATGGATCCTAGGATCTTTTGATACTAAAATATAGATAGAAGAATAATCATGCTTTTTTCTTTTCAAAATGCCTTCTCTGCAGACCGAAAGACAAGATTGGGGCTTACCAGGGTTATCAGCCATTTTGGTCTTTTTCCTTGGAGTGTAGAAAGATGCCATTTCAGATTACGTGTCCTTTCGATGATGCAATATTCGGAAAGGACATGATGACCATGATGAAATCATCTCTCAGAAAACAACGAAGGTTATCTTACGAGAATTTATATTAAGATCAGAAACGCTGTTCCTAAATAATAAAATCGAACGCCACGATGAATTGCTATTTTCTCATAACATTAAAATAAAAATTTACCTGAGGTTGTTATCTTACGAGAATTTATATTACGATCAGAAGCGATGTTCCTAAATAGTAAAATCAAACGCCATGATGAAATACTATTTTCTCATAACATTAAAATAAAAATTTACCTGAGATTATAAATTTGTTCTCGCCAACCACGCTACGGCTTCTAAATGGGTGAGCGTAACAAACTTGAAATTTCGCGTGGTAGATACAGCGGAATTTAATCTGGCAACATGTTAGCGACAAAACGAAAGTGAAAAGAATTTTTCTTGTTATCTTAAGCGTTGGATGGAAAACGCCGAAATGAATGTTCAGCTGGGGCTGACCAATAATATGTGGAAACCGTTGACACATACATACCGGCTAGAAATCTTTTATTCGTTTCTCTGGTGGATGAAAAACACAAGTACATGCATAACTTCTTTGCCAGTTTGATCTCCTCTCTACCACTGTCCCTTTTGTAAATGTTCTGACGTGCAAAGTCTTTGACACAAAATCTCAAGGGATTCACTTTTAACCTACAAATGATGTCAAATAAATTTCATTAATTCTTTTCCTTGAACCTTCATTCCCCACTTCTCTATCAGAAATCACAAAAATTGCCTCCGCCTATTCTAAAAATGCCTATCTGGTATATCTCTGTCAATGCTCATTCTGACAACTCGCGCTACAATTAAGCAGAAAAGACTTTCTGAATCTTGGTAATGAGGCGAGGGGTGAGTGAAAAGTATTTATTTTTACTACCTGAAGTGAGACTTGAAGTCGATATCACTCATTCATAAGAGCAGGTAAAAAGTTAATAAGTCCTCTTCTTCGTCACCACTGCTATATCAGTTCTATATTATTATATTATTACTCTATATTATTATATACTATATTATGCTATATATCGGACGGAGGATCGAGACAAAAATACCATTAGATGCTAGAAATTTCCAACATGTTTCGGCCAGGGCCGTTTTCAAGGTATATTTCTAGCTAAAAAAATTTCAGTTTTTTTAAACAAAAAAAATTTTTTTGACGTCAAATAAACGCTTTTTTGTGACGTATATTTATGAGCCGTCTGTAAGTGATCTGGAAAAAATGGACGTGTAAACACAGACTTAAGGCGCTATCAAATTGAGTTCTTGGTTTAAACCCTTGGGTTTTAAGGTTTTTAGTTTGTTGATCCAAAAGTTCTCTCGTGATAGAATGGTGCTATATATATATTTCTATATTATTATGAGTCAGCTTATTTCAAAAAATAAAAATGATATTTTTATATCGGGTGACCCACGAAAAAGTTCGGACGTTTCCCGACATCTTGAGATCCCAAAGTGCTTGGAGTTTTGATATTTAGAAAGTAGATATCTAGCCTGGGAATCCAACCGTTAAACTTTATTCACAGTCTAGTTTATGATATTTTTGCTGCTTGTTTAACGCTTGGCGCAGGTAACTCACATGTAGGGAGATTTTTCCCTGCAATGCAGGTTCGGCCTGATTGGCCAGCTATCGGCGTATTACTTAGCAGTACTTTTGCGCGCATTTTGATAATTTCGATGTGCGCGCATAATTTATGGAAAAAGCTGATTCTGCATAAAAAGGAAAACAAATGAAAATGAAAACATAGATTCATTTCGAAACAAAATGGCTGTTGGCTGGAAGTCTAAATACATGTGGCTGATGTTTTGATGTGGTTTTTAGTAGTTTTGAAAGTCTTTAGAGCTTGTGAAAGAGTTTTTATGGTAAGTTGATTATGTGTGTTTGCCTGGGTTTCCAAAGTTCAGAAAGTCTCTCAACAAGGGTTCACACACAGCCTGTTTATAACATTCTGTGTCAGACTAATCTACCTGCACCAAGCTCTATAATTTTAGAAGTTTGTGAGGTGAGGTATTTTTTGTTTTTTCTAAGATTATGAGCTTTGATTCCCAGGCTAGTAGATATCCTAACTTAAAATTTGAGCTATCACTTTTTAAATTTGACCAACTTGTTCTCTACTTATGAGCTTTTAAAGTCAAAATTCACTTTTCGGAAAGTGTAAAAAAACACGTAAAAAAGGGGTAGCAAATTTGGTATTTTTTAGACATTTTGATATACAGTTTTTGAAAAAAATCTGAAAAATCTACAAAAGCGCTAATTTTTATGAAAACGTTTTTGTCAAAATGTTGCTCCAAAACATGTGAAAGTCTTTGAAAATATTTTGCTACCGCATTGATCACAAGAAAACAAGCCATTACCCCAATGATTGCTTGTGACTCTGTGTCATGTAAAATTGAGTGGTATCATTATTCTTGTGTCAACATTAACAAAGCTCCAAATAAAACGTAAAATATAAAACATAAAATTTTAGGGTTTTGATATTATCAAGCATATTTTTATATTCTTAGATTTTGACATTTTTTTCACGAAACAATTTGACGTGAAAGGTTAACAAGCCCTGCAATAGTGACCATTAGGTAATCTGTAAGGTCAACCTGAGATATCTGAATGATGGTGTTCAAAGTTGTCCAATTTCGTCGTGATAAGTATTTGCAGAGGTGGGAACCATTTGATTTTGATGCTTGATCTGAGGAAGAATGTCTTGTTGATACTAGGTTTAGGAAGGAGGATGTGTTGAAGCTTGTTGATTTGTTTGGTTAAGGGGAGGAGATTGTGACATAAGACAGGGCGAGGGTTGATTCTGTAGAGGCATTGTGTTTGTTGTTGAGGCGGTTAACATTTCCATGTAGATTCGTTGATTTGATGGCAAAGTTTGGTCGACCAAACGCTTTGTTATCTTCAATCACGTGCTCAACCATATCTATCACAATTTTAGCCATCTTTTGACATCCTTTAACCAACAATGGCTGTCACCACAACGACTCATGCATTACGCTGAAAGAGTTGCAGCAAAAGACGGTCTCCACTGGAGATTCATTGATGGAACCCTGCGACCGATTGCCCGACCAAAAAAAACAATGCGTGATGGTCACAAACGAGTACATGTGTTCAAATTCCAATCCATATCTGCCCCAAATGGTTTGATCAAATATTGATCAAACGAGCGTGAAACTTTTTATACATCATCTTGAAGTCTCTCAAATTAATGTTATAAAATTTCACCACCTAAAAATATTTCCTTCAAAAGTAAAGGCCAGCCTCAAAATCAAATATATGAAAGTATATCTGTCTGTTAGTAACTACGGCTCGTTAATTGTTCATGTATATTTTTACGACTACCGGTTTGGAGGGATCGTGTTAAGTAACAGCGTGCCTATTAATTAATCGTTTTTCTACCATATTTTTAGGCTCTGTCTTCATTTCAGTCGAGATGGCGTATATCGCGAAGACTTTCAAAAAAAAATCGAGGAAAATTGAGGAAGTCCCAGGCTACTAAATCGAAAAAGTCAAATGTTCCGTTGAAATCCCTGTCTTAGTAATGTTTTGAGACACGTCGTGATTTTACCAAAACAGCGCTTAATTATTCAAATGAACTGGCTATCGACTGATACAACTGAGTGGTGACAAAGCTTGTCTGACTTGCAGACTTCTATAGATATACCCCCTATGTAACCGTTTACGCTAGTGGATAAGTAGCCTACGACAGAATATAATATTTGGAAATTGGACATTGGAAATGGAAAAAAAGTAGAATGAAAAAGATGATTTCTTATATCGAAGTACCTAGAATTTATTTTTTAAACTGAAGGATAATTTACTTTTCATTAGATTTACAATAGTTACAATGCCAACGTATACTTGTGATGTCAATTGTGTCGTACATGCTCTTTCTGTATCGATATCCTGAGCATTGCAGGTGGAATGCGCGTTTGCATTTGCACTGGATCCATCTATAAAACGAAGGTGGAAAATATTAAAGGAGGTTGCGGGGTTGCGTCCTCAAAAAAGGAATTTGACACAAAAAACTCTAATTCTCGGGCTACAATGAAGATTTCATAACAATACCTACCTATTCTTATCAAAAACATGATCCTTTTTGTACTCAACGCAACACCATACCTCGTCGGCGTCATCTGCATAGCAGTCTTCCTCGTAATTATCATTACGTGTTGGGGAATTTGGACAATAATTGGAGTCAGCTCCCGTTTGGAACTTGTTGATAACGTTCAAACGGCTCCAGGGGATTATGGCGGGGTCAAAATGCAACGCTACAAATCATTTTCCGAAGCTCATTTTGGGCTCAAACGAAGCGTATAACTAAGTAGAATAAAATTCCGTCTATGCAGATGTTTTTTTATTTTGCACTTTTGCGTTATCTCCAGGGGATTAAGGCGGGGTCAAAATGCTTGCAACGTTACAAATCAATTTCAGAAGCTCATTTTGGGCTCATACGAAGCGTATGACTAAGTAGAATAAGATTCAGTCTAGGCAGATGTTTTTTCATTTTGAAATTTTGCGTAATTCGCAAAAATCTTCAATTTTGCGCTATTTTGATGACGTCATAAAAATTGAAATTCCAATAACTTTTGATAGAATTATCAGAATAATTTCAAATTTTTACCAAAGATGCATATTATTAATGTTTTCAGAATTAGACAAAAATTTCATCGAAATTTGATGACGTCATCACTTTTCGGCCAAAAAACTAAAATCGTTGAAAAATGCTGACGTCATCCAGATTTTAAAATTTTTTTGAAATCTTTTGAAAATTTACCTCGAAATGCATCTTTGGTGAAAATTTGAAATTATTTTGACGATTCTATCAAAAGTTATAAGATTTGTAAGGTTGCAAGAATTTTGACCACCACGAACCCGCCTTATTGCCCTGGAGGGATAGCCACATGCCAAATTTGAAGGCAAGTGAATCTCCAGTACATAGAAATGATTGATAGAAAAGATAGAACTTGAAATTTGAATTCTAAAACTTAAACTTAAACGCAACATCTTCCACATACATCATACTTGCGTGAGTGTCAAAATTGAATGATGAGTTGAATTGAAATTGTAAAAAATTTAAATAATATCTAGCGATGATTGCCAAGGGAATACAAAAACAAATTTTTAACGTATATATTTATACCAATTCTTGGTGATAAAAGAGATTGAAATAAAAAAAAACAAGTTATTTGCGATGCAATGAAAAATATAATTGTCCTACGTACAAATTCTTTTTGTATTTTGAATGTTTTATTGCCATAACCCTCCATTAAACTTATGTAGCACTTAAGGGGACCGCTTTAGAAGATTGTTTTCTCACAATATTTTTGTTAGACTTTCAGTTACTTTTCGTCAATGAACGCAAAAGTCTCGATCAATATCTTATAAACATTGCGAGGCTTAAGTGGCCCAAGTTTTCTCATAATCGAAACTTAAGGTGTGGGGACAAAGGTAAGTCCTTTATTTAATGTATCTTTTCCACTTGTGTAACTCTTATGCTTGAGAGGTTTATGATGAGACTCTAAAGCGGTCTTGTTTTGGCAATTTGTTGCGTTGGGAATTACTTTTTTATTATTTATCGTCTTGTGTATTGCTAAACTCTTTTTAATTAGTTTTTTACGTTGTAGCTCTTTTATAAGTGGGTTATTTTAAAAAGCATGGTGCACCAATTGGGGTACCCATTTAATTTACTGACCAGGATTAAAAACGACCTTTTAATTTCCGGGCACCTCTATTGTTATCTATTTGTGCGTATCCTAAAATTTGTTTCTCTTTACATATTTTTTTCTGGCCGTTTTCTTGTCGAATCCTCATAAAAAAGTCTCCAAAAGGCAGACACTCTAATTAGCGGACACTATAATTAGCGGACACTAATCTGTTTCCCCAATAGTGTCCGCTAATTAGAGGCTCCTCTGTACTATGAATAACATTAACATGATTAATTGCGAGACACAAGTTATATTGCTTCTTTCATGACTTCCTTGAGTATGTTATTTAAAAGTATATCAGAAAATATAATTTAAAACTATTTTGAAAAAGGATGAAGATTCTGGACAATACCGGACTGTTTCCATCCATTGAGTACAATTCCAGGGTGATTCCTCGCATAGTCGTAATACTTGACAATCCATCGGACATGTAGCGGCGTACACAAACCCAAATTATACCAGAAACTCAAAATAGTCAAAACACTCAATTAGTCCCAGAGACACAAGATGTTGTATAGATTGTATCACATACGCTTTCACTGGTGAAAATCATGCTATCTTGCTCTTTTTTACTTTACTCGAGATAAATTTCCTATTCCGATAAACCAGATTAATTTTCTACCGAAGTTTTTATTTACTAGTAAGCAGTAAGTAAAAATATCTTGTCTCGAGTTTTTTTTTCTTGTAAAACAAACGACATTTTTTAGGAAAAAGTAAGATAATTTAACTTGTAGTAAGTTAACAGAGGCAGATTTTTTTTCTTACAGCAAGTTAAAATTTCTGAATATGGTCATAGGGAAATTCCCTTTCAGAAAAAACATTTTCTAGTCATAAGAAAAAGAATCTGGTAAAAAAGGGGTAATCGTACACCTACACAAAATCAAGAAAGACGGAAGCCGTTTACATTTATGAATTAACACCATGCTATATTTTAATAGCATCCAGTAAGCAGTTCTGCTTACAAACTATTAAAATGAGCATCGGACTGTCTTTAGAATCTTCATCATAAGTTTGAATACGTATGGTAAGTTAAAATAATATTTCACAACGACAATGACAAAATATCATATAAAAAAATTATATCTTACTAAATTCACCAATATTTCATGTATTTGCAAAAAAAGAGGATGACAAGATTAAAAAAAGATTTGGGATATTTTCGAAGGTCACCGCACATGAGAAAACCATTTCATCCGGGTGTAAGTTAAATATAACATGTATCAAAATAAAAAGATTCTATTATTTATTTTTCTATGTGCACAAAAAAGAGCTGTCTAGACACAAATCAAGCCAAGAACGAATCGAATGAATAAGGGATTTTTTAAGACTTTACCTCGGGAGCCGTGAGTCTCAACGCGTCGCTCGGAGAGAAAAACTCTGAGCGCGCTGCAAGAACCAAAATCTATTGCCACCGGAGATAAATCCCATGCAGACGACTTGAACGAGATTTAAGCCATACTGAATTTAACCCTTAAGTAAACATAAGAACTAAACATGTTAATTATTAGGATTTAAATATTTAAAAACTTCCAGCCACTTTTCATCAAATTCGTCTTTATTGATGGTTGCATGGATATGTAAGTCCGAAAATATGTACCGATGCACAATTCTCAACGGGATTTCCAGCTCTTTTGGATAGTCGATATCCAGCAAATAGAAAAGGCTTATAAACGCCACAAATGTATTTATGGGCGAATTCAACGTGACATACACTTCCTGCCCGGTAATAACGAACGAGTTTTCTGGTGTTAGAACAAGACCAGACATACCATATTTCGACCACTTATTGAGTGTGCTTTTAAAACTATCTCCTCCCTAAAAGAATTTTAATAAGATTGATTAAAAGACTTTAAACTCAAACGATCTAGCAATTGAAACCCTTTATAAACTAAACCATTTTCTGACAGTACTTTTCAAGACCCATCTTTTTAGCCTGGTTTTAAGATGTAAAACTTTTTAGGCTTTTTTATCCTTTTTTACAGGGTCTAAACCCAATTCTACAGGACTAATTCTCCATCATTGGCAGTGGAAACAAAAGGGGTTGTAATTTTTATAAAGTGTAAATATGGTAATTATGCAACAATTCTTGGTTTTTTTCTTCTTCATTTTTATCAAGATTTTTTTGAGATTTTGTATCGCACAAAATTTCACTCTTGAATATCTTTCCCACGAGCACAAAACCACAATAAAAGTCAAACTTTATCTATAGAGATTACCCTTTGTTTCCACTGACAATTAAATTGGGTCAGATTTTAGACTATTGCTGATTGCTAGAGGAAAATATGAAAAATACTTATGGTAAAGATCATGATTATATCTTTCTTCTTTTTCTTACGTTTCGCACCGTCATCATCACAAAAGAGAAGTTCCAAGCTTGGTAGCAACATCAAGGCAAAAGCATCTAAAATTAAGTTGAATCAAGTCATATCTAGGCCCGGCAGGCTTTTCAAAATTTGGCTCGTTTAGTCGGTCAATCCAAACAAGTATGTTCCAAAATCATCCTTTGTGTGCACAGACTTGTGAGAAGCAAACCAACTTTTTTTAAATGATCATTTGGGTCAAAAATATCACAAAAAGTGATGGTGAACTCAATTTTGAAAATTTGAATAGTGACGTCAGAAAAGCTATAACACGAAATACGGTCTCATCAGCAATTAAAAAATCGTCGAAATCAAAAGATTTTTGTTTCGTTTGAAATCTTTCATTTAAGCCATGTTTGAACTTCTAATTTTCAATTTCATTTTTAAGCACCAGCAAAAGTGATGACGTCACATGGTTAGTTTGCTTCTAACAAGTCTGTCCCAGCCGGCAAAAAAACGTTTATAAGGTTGTATTTGTCATTACGTTTTTGCAAGACGTTTAAAAAACGTTGTTTCTACGTTTTCTTCTAGCCACTTGAAAGACGTTATTTTGGAACGAATTATGGACGTCTCTAGGACGTTTCCGAGACGTCTTAATTTTATTAATTTCAGTATGGTACGTTTCTGAGACGACTTAAAAACGTCTTTAATAGTTATTTTAGATTAGTTTTAACATATCTCTAAGACGTTCTTTGCCAAAATAATTCCTATTCATTGCACTATTATGAGAAAGAAAAGACCGTACACACATTTGAATTTTCTTTGAATGTTCTTTTCTATATAATTTTCTGGGTACGAAAATCTACAATCAGTATAAATTAAACGCAATGAAATCAAAAATGTGATGTTCTTTCTCTTCCGTCCTTCCTTTCTGGCATCTTTGTGATAATCATTTCAAACGTTTCCAGTATGATTGCTATTCGAAGTGTTAAAAAACGATATCTGGATTGCGATTTCACACATTTGCGATCCTGAAAAAATAAAAGACGAATAGTAAATTTGATGTTTAAAGATTTTTTAGCTGCGGTTGAGACGTTGAAAACTACCTTTTCTTTCCACGGAAAAAAGAATACTCCAGAAGGATAAAGAAAAAAACTCTTAAATTTCATGGCCAAACTTGTTTTACGAAATGTATTCTACCAAGGACTTTGCTAAATTATTGTCGTTGAGACAGGGGTGTTTCCAAGTCAAATTTCAGTAGTTTGAAGTACCAAGCTCACTCAGTGATGCAGGGGTATTAACAAGAAATTAGCATAGTTTTGGAAAGATATTATTAAAGTCTTGTTATATTTCACCTACCATTACTAGCATATTTTCGGTACTTTCTGCTGGCGAGCACACAAAGTCAGCTGAGGATAGTCGCAATAAGGAAACCAATAATACACTCCAGCTTGAATCTGATGGAAGAGAAGTTAAAATAAAAAGTTTTAACATAAAGTTTCCTGAAGATTATGTAATTTTTCCAGGGTTTGCTCTCAAAAATAAATATCATCAGAAATTGAAACCTGAAATAAGCTACACCGATAAAGCCTCTAAGAATTAACTTAAATATCAAAAGCATTTTCAGTAATGTAAACTACTTACATTATCTAGTTGATTTTTGTAAGAGAACCAGTTTCTTCCAGTCTTCGTGCATGAAACATCCAACTTTTACAGAACCTTTACTTAGTTTGATTTTTGTTTTGAACTACAAGTGATTTCGAATTCGAACGTTTGAACGTTCGAACGTTCGAAAGCTGTCCAGAAAAGAAGCCATTCCATTGTTAATTCGGCGGACGATGGGGGCGGCGAGTGGGACGGGGAGCGGGTGCGTTGTTTGTAATTTTGAAAGGGCGTGATGGAGAGAATTTCACAAGTTTCTATTCTACGGGTGGGCGATCTTACGAGGTATTCAAACAGGGAGTGGGCGTTTTGTTAAAATATATTTAACACTTAAAGAGAAGTCAAAAAAGTAAAAGAGAAAAAAATATATAGAATATCTCTCCTATATCTCAGAGCAGGTAGGTAAAGTCTCAGAAATTTTCTTGGGATAAAAGTTGAGAGTCAATGAGGTTATATTTATATATTTCAAATATAAATCTTGGGCACTACACTTTCGTCTCAAAAAAACGTTTTATAGACGTTTAAAAAGACGTTTTTTGGCAACGCATTTCTTCACAACGTAATTTAAACCTAAAAAAAACGTTGTGTGCCGGCTGGGGTGCACAAGTCTGTACACACGATGAACATAGTGGCTCACACTATTAAGAAGCTAGAGAAAATGTTAAAACACGTAAATTTTAGGGAAATCTGTGAAAATATTTAACTTTAAGAAAACACTTACTTTCAATTGAGCTGTCTTTAAAGCCATTTGTCCCACTGTAATCAAGTTGTGTCAACGAATAATAATAATACAGCCCTCGGATGATACCATTTGCTCGCTTGAACTATGAACGTCTTCGACAAAAGTTTCATTATCAGAGCCCAGGATTCGTTTGACTTCCAATAATATCTAAGAAATAAGAAAATTGAAGGAATTATTGCCAATACAACTCCGAAAAGAATAGTAAAATACTTAAATCCATCTTTTAAGGCTTTTACCCGATCCTAAGCCTTGAATAGCTGACTACTTTTTCACGGTAACTCAATGTTTCTCAAATATAAACAAAGACAGTATTGCTTGATTTCCAATAAAAGTGTGTATTAGCAGGGGGGTCAGGATCGAGGATACCAAACTAGAGCCCAAACACCTTTCGAGATTTGAAAGTGGAAGACACCTCCCACCTCTAATTTTAGCATTGATACCAACTTGACTTTTTGAGATTGATTAGAAAATTGACACCACCCCCGGCCCTGGGGGTTTGGTATCTGGATCCTGACCATGTTGACCTCAGAGTATATGTTAATGCTTTAGCTAAGAAAAGTGTCCTAAGATGATAATAACAAATATAATATGACATCTAACCTGATTTGGGTCTTGCCCGAACAAAGGATATTTTTCTTTAATGAACTTCACTCGTTCCAGTATTTGACTTGGCGATTTCTTGATTTCTTTTATCTTGTCTCTCCGGTAATTGAACAGAGCATCCATGCAACAAGCCGTATATGTATAAAAGTTGCGAAGCGTTCCAGAGCCTCCTCGATTCGCAAGTTGCAAGCAAAACATTTAATGACATACAAACACTGTATATTCAATGACGCGGCATTTGTGCAGTTTTCCTCTACATTTGCTGCAGTCTTTCCGAATATCCTATCATTTGCAAATTTTTTATAGTCCCTCTCTGTAAAAATGACATCTGTAGATTATCTCTCATTGAGAAAAATGAAGCTTCAACCGTTCTACTTTTCATTTTCTAGAATAAAAAGCAAAAAAGTTTAAAAAAACAACAATATAAGAAGATGAAAACACTAAACACACTCAGGGCATTTTGAACTTAGAAAATAAAAACAAACTGTACCCTTATAATCATAAAGGTTGGTGAGTCCAGTCAAAACACAGATTTGATCTGTAGCATCACGCTTCACCTTTACAAAAAGGAGGATATCATAAAATGAACCAAGGAAAATTTCATAATTTCAAAAAAGTCATTTTGCATTATCATACAGTAATATAACTATAATGTTAAAAAAAAAGAAAACTTTCAAAACAGGACAAAGCAATTCCATATTCATAATTTCCAACAGATTGCAAGGAGGGAAAAATATCTTATGGGAAACATTTTTGTAATCTAAAAGAATGCCCAAAGTGGAAGAAAACTTCAAGTTGCCAACAAAAGTTTTCCATATTAGACGTCAAACGTGGAAGAAAATTTCCAAATTGACAAAAAAAGCTTTCCACATTTAAAACACAAATACCAAGTTCAAGACAGTTAAGTTTCCATATTTGAAAAAGAATGCAAACAAAAATGAGAAAAGAGACTATTTAATCTAATGTTTCCAGACCATCTAAAAAAGAAACAAAAATAACTATTAAAAAGCCACAAAATGAAGAACGACAAACCCTAACTACCGTAAGTTGGTCTAATGTCGACATCAGTCTTCTAATTTTGACATCCTTCTTAAAGTAGTTGTATTTTAAAGACCAGTCAGGTCATTAATTTGAGGGCTATGCATGTTAGCTTCCACTGATGCAAGTTACCCAATCTCACGGTACATGTGGTTTAAAAGAACGCAAAACTATGTATGCGTATAAGTCTCTATTAGGGTGAGCTGGAAAGATTAAATGAATTAACTCATATAAGCAACAAAAGTTTTTCACATTTTAAACAGATAAATGCAGTTAGGGAAACCATCCAGGATCCTGCCATTCTATAAGCCAGCCAGCCAAAACTAAATGACACTTGTAAACTTAAGTTTCTTACCATTTTCCATCAAAAACAACCAAAAACATTGCTATATCCCAAAGCCGGAGACCAAAACAAATTATCTTCCAAGATTATGGCGCTGAAAACCGAATAAACTGGCTGAATCGATAGAGATATCAAGATAGACCTTTTTTCAAAGAGGCCACCCTGTTGAATAATTATGTAGTCCAGCAAAAAAACAATGATAAAACCATGCATAATTATTACAATATGCATGATACAGTAATTATGCATGGCTCTATCATTGTTTTTACGGCTGGACTACATAATTATTCAACAGGACGTCCTCTTTGAAAAAAGGTCTATTATGGCGCCCTTTTGGATCTATTGTTAAGGCCATCTAAAATGGTGGAAAGAGTTGCAGAAGAATTTTACTCACGGCAGACATCCTCATCCTACTTTTTGACCCGCATTTTCAAAATCCGATTAGACGGGGGTTCTGTTATTATCAGTTAGGTAGGGTCAGGGTTGCTAGTAACGGCTTGTCACTGTGCCGGGTGCATACTCGGCGCCTTGGGCCCCGCAGGTTTGCTAGTAACGGCTCTAATTTCAGTCAGGTTAAAAAAGGGGTACTTTTATCCATATTATAATAACATTACCCCCGTCCTTTTTGTCGTTCTATAAGTATTTACAAATTTTGTATTCTGCTGAGCGAGTGTGGCTCAATGGATAGCGCGCTGGGTTTCTGATCAGAGATTCTTTCATTTGGTGGGTTCGAATCCCGGTCGGGTCGATATTTGGAGAAATTCATAGAAAAGTTAGTAGAAGTCAGAAAACAAGTCTCAGAAGGTCAGAAAATAGAAAAGGAGATAGAGAGATAGGAATTGGAAAGACAGAAGGGGGTATGAGGATGTCTGCCGTGAGTAAGATTCGTTGCAGAAAGACAAAGTTGCCGCGCGAGTTATGTCATGCACTCCACTGCAGCGCACAACGAAGTGTGTTTCAATGAATATCATTAATTATAAGAATATCTTATGTGCTTACTTTCAGTAAACTTTGAGTGCTACATTAAAGATGAAAAAGGTAAGAAGATAAAAAATGCGCTGCATAATTTTCATTGTAACAGTTTGGTCAATCATCGCTGAAAGTTTGAAAAAAGTTTTTCCGACGCAAAAGAAAATGTCAACCAATTAAAAGCACAGTGCTTAGTGCTTATACTTACTATGTTTGCTACATCGTCTAGGCTAAAAAAAATGCGAAAAGACATGAACGTCATTTTTTAATGAGTGTTGTTATGATTTTTTAGATCACGGTTGCGTACAGGAACTCGTCCATGTTTTAAAGGCTTGTCAAAAGTGTGTTGACAACAAAGGTTTTCCACGTTCAAAATGCACAAAGAAAATTTCAAAGTACTGTAAGAAGTTGTGCAGAATCTGGCTCTGGGTTCTGGGAGGACCCTGCCGACGCACCGGACTGTCCGGTGTATTTGTCCGGCGGCAAAAAGTATCCTTTCGCTACACCGGATGCAATAAGTCCGGTGTCAGTCCGGTGTTGCATACAGGGAATTTTGGACGCCGGACATTTACGAAACAAAAAATTAAGAAACACCGGACGCACTGGACTGGTCACGTCCGGTGTTTTGATTGTCCGGTGGAAAAAATATCCTTCTCCGACACCGGACATCCGACTTCCTTAAGTCCGGTGTAGAGATTTCCGGTGGTAAAAAAAATTCACATTTTACACCGGACTTTCACGTGTCCGGCGTTCATTAAGTCCGGTGCGTCGGCAGGGTCCTGTTCTGGGTTCACCTCAATTCAGCCAGTTTACCAGATGAGTTCACCTCCGTTCTCCTTGGTTCCCCTGGTTCACCTTTTTCTAATTCAGTTAAGTCAATACTGCAGAAGAAGAAGATTTTGATCTAAGGTTGAGTGAAAACTAACCTGCCTAAGTCAGTGAAAATTTCAAAATTGTCCTTTTTTTGCAAGAAATTGCAATTGGCATCTCTCATTCCAACCATCAAAACGGAAACAAAACATTCGATTCAGGAAAGAATGATAAGTACACTACAACATAAGCCATTTCTTGTGACAATCATACAAAAATCTTGATCCAATTCAACTCATTAATAGCATGAACACCAAAGACAACAAAGTAAAAGAGAATAGCAACAACCTATTTTTGCCGCCATGTTTGTTTTGATTTTTGAAAAAGCATAATGGCATCACTTTCGCTTTACAATAGATTCAAATAATATCAATTTACTATAACGGAGGTAATTTGTTTAATCATTTCCCGGGATGTTCTTCACGTTTGTTATCTCCTGAATAATGACTTCCCGGGTCACGGAGGGTTGACTCGTTCTTCGTATCATTCTGACGTACACGTCAAATTTAATATAACGGAGATAATCTATATTAAATTTCCCGCATTATCCTTCATATTTTATCCCCTAAATATTTTGGTGTCGCGCGACTCGGAGATACGAAACGTTTTTCCCCTCTCCCTGCCTTATAGAGAGTCGAAAGGATAGATAGTTAAAGGTACGCACACACGATAGCAAAACTGCTTCGCTCATGTACATTCGCTTCGCAATAATCAACAGTGCTTTGGTTCGGTTTCGTCTTTTCCATTTCCTGGCACAAGCTTGAATGGGTCCTTGCATCAGGCGATGAAGAAACGAACGAATCGCTATTGAAAGAAGTATTAGGGGAGTTGGTAAGTTGCACACCTGCTGTATAACTTTCCTCCATGGACGAGTTTTCAGACGTTGTGGACGACTCCTGTTGGTTTTGTTGATTTTCTTCGCGGCTTTACTTATAGAACCTTGAGCGTTGAGGAACTTCGCCTTGCTTTTTCTTTGGCTTGTTCTTGTTGCCCATATGCCTTCGCATTTTTTCGTAAACTAATTCCTGGAAAAAATTCAAATGAAATATGATTACAGTATATGGCCCCCAAATATGTAGGTTTTAATTCAAACAAGAAATCTGACCTGTAGATTAGTCGAAAAGAAATGATTTTTGATTATTTTGGGAGGTTAGTATTTCTCCTTTAAGAAAAAAAATATGTTTTTGGTGGTCTAAAACATATTTCAAATAGATACTTTACTTCTAAACGAAAAATGTTGCATCAAAATTTTAGGCCATCTGCCAAAAGTTTCTCTCTTTAGGAAATAAAATTTGAGTAGACTACTGTGACAGTAATGAAAATCACGAAAATGCTAGGGCTAGTAGGAAAAAAACACGATTTACACCAGCCCAGTAAAAATAGGGCTGATACTATGGAGAGTTTAGGCCAAAATTTGGAACAGAAGTCCTTTTAGGGGTCCCAGAATCAGACATAAAAGAAAAAAAACTTAATACATTCGAATTTGATAAAAAGCTCAAAAAATAAACTAATCTTTGTGGGAACTAATTTTTGAGATGCCTTGATTTGAGATTTTTGGTGCAACTAAATTACAGCCAATCCTTAAATTTTCTAACCATTGTTTTTGACATTTGAAAATTTTTGCGGTAAATTAATTTTGCAGTTTGGAGCCAAATCCACAAAGTGCAAAGCTAGTTTTTGCAAAAATTAGTTCCCAATTAATTAAAGTTTTTTACAAAAATGACCAAAATTAACCCACAAGGTAATTTATCCAACGCCATTCAAAAAACAGCCCCCTAAATGTGAACGATCTTATTGCCTTCATTTTTGCTCTGGAAAATTATGTAGACTGGCAGCTGGTAGAAAATTATATTTTCATTTTTAAAAAAATCCTTTTCCAGAGGGATCAAGTTACGAATGAACAGTTACAATTGAATGATGCCAACCTGTCTGCCCAACAAGACAGTATACGCATTAAGAACCATCTTCCTAGTGCTACCTCGAAAGCTCCTAAAGGTAACACGGCCACATCTACGAACCTAACAACTGGCGATTTAGTATTCATAAAAGGCGAACGCAACAAGAACAAAGCCAGGAACCGCTACGTCATCGTCAAGATCGAAGGTAAATACGCGACCTTACAGAATCTCACGACGAAATTTAGCTCGCGCCGGTACCAAGTCCCGTTGGTGAATCTCTATCTTGCATGCGGTCCGTCAAACAACTTCTCTGACCTTCAACTTCGCGAACAAACAGACAGTTCCGGCAGTGATTTTGTTGAAGAACCTGCTGACAATGTAATAGACAGAGAGGAAATGCCACAACGTCCTCAACAAGAGAACACACACCAGCGCCCACTCCAACAACGTAATCAACCACAGTGGATGAGAAGTGGGGATTATGACTTTGAAACAGATTGAGAATTGAGTTATTGTTTTATTGAGCTATTGATTAATGCGTTGTTGTTTATCCCGATGAAGGGAAAATGCTTATGTTGATTTATTCTATTTCACCTGTATGAGAAAGTGGAATATGATGAGATGTATATATTTATTGTTATGTTGTTTGGCTGAGCTCGATGTGTTGCTCAGCAGTATGAAAGTTTATGTTTGGTTTACGAAACACTATTGTTGCTGGTCTTGTAAATGTATTAACCTTGGGCAAAAGCTCAAGATGAAGACTGACTGCGCCATTGTGCCATTCTTACATTATATTGACATTTGTTTATTGTTTATATTTTTCAGAGTTAACTAACATATTTACAAGAAGAGGTTTTATTATATAGTTGCATTCAATCAAGGACTTCGATTTGATCTTCCCGTTTACTATTTTGTCGC
>NW_027103528.1:2468903-2494839 GCF_902728285.1 Clytia hemisphaerica | reverse complement strand
TCCATGCCGAATCTGTCGAAATGAGTATTTATAACAGGGGCATCAGTTGTTAAACTTTCTCTTGAATCGAATAGGGCGGCTGTATCATCAGCGTATTCTGAATCTCCTAGTTCGAAGTCATCACCTTTTGTGTATGGTCTCCTGCCAGTTAGTACGAAATCCTTTTTGGTACGAAAGATGCATTGTGGGTGGTTGCGAGTTTGCCTCCATGTAATCATAATAGCAGCAATGTACATCGAAAAGAGTATTGGGCCGAGTACATCACCTTGTTTCACTCCGATTTTACAATCAAGGATGTGTGATATGGAATCGACAGTAAATTTCACTTGAATGGTGTGATGAAGTGCTTTGATAACACTTAGTAATTTTGGCGGTACGCCGAATCGTTCGAGAACTAGCCAGAGAAGATCACGCGGAACACGATCAAAGGCTTTTACTAGGTCTAGAAATAAAACCCACGTTTGCTGGTTGTGTTCGCGTCTCTTTTTCAATGCAAGTTTAACAGTAAAATAGCGTCTGTGCATCCTCTTCCTGGGCGAAATCCGCACTGTGTTTCATGGTCCAGGCTTTCGGATATCGGCGTAAGTCTCTGATGAACAATTTTGGCTACGATTTTATAGGCTATTTCCAGTAACATGATACCACGGTAGTTACCAGGTAAACTCAGATCACCTTTTTTGGGTAAAACTTTTAGTAATCCGACATTCCATTGGTCTGGTGGTTTCTCAGTGTTCCAAAATTCTAATACAACTTGTTTCAGAATAGTAAAGGTCTCTGGGAGTGCAATTAAAGATTTGAACATTAGAGGAGTTAAACCGGATTCTCCTGGGGCGTTATTCTTAAGTGATTGTGTTGCTTTAGTAATCTCATCATCTGTAGGATCATGATCGACACCTTCAAACACTGGTTGTCGTTCGAGCAGTTCAATGACAGTTGTATCGTAGATTGGTTCACGTTCATACAATTTTTGAAAGTGGTCTCGAAACACCTCAGCGTTTTCTTCGGCGTTGACACATTTCGATCCATCTGACTTTTTTCATCATTTTTTCGGATGTGAAACTTTTGGTTTATTTAGTCCTTTTCTAAGTAACTTTACTTTATCCCAGTAAACTTTCGACCCTGACCCAGGATTGTTTATATCTTTACATATGTCAAGTATCCATTTGTTTTTAGATCGAGCAATTTCTCCTTTCAATTGTTTTCTGGCCTTTTTCAAGCGGTCATTAGAATGCCTCGTGGGTTTTCGGATTTTAAGAGATACCAGCAGTGTTTCTCTCTTTAATTAACTGATTTAGTCGAGTTTGATTGGGAAGCGAACCATCCAGGTTGTGGTCGAATGGTTTTAGGAAGTGTGGTAAGAGCAGCAAGCTCCATAGATCGTTCAAGTTTAGAATAGCTATCGGTATCGTCTGACTCCAGATACAAGTTGTTGACTCGTTCACAGTACATGTTCTTAATTCGAGGTTTAAGCAGAAGTTTTTGATCGAGACGTGCCACTCTTTGGCGTCGAGTGAAACGTTTAGAGAAATTCAAGTGTATACGCAATTTGACAAAAAACAGCACGGTGGTCACTATCAATGAGGGGTGTCGTAACTCCAGCATCGGTACATCGGTTTTGAAAAAACTTTTACTGGTGATGAAGTGATCAATTTGATGTGGCAGTTTGGAACGGGGGTGTGTCCACGTTACGTAATCGTTTTTCTGGAAATACGTCGTGAGAGCCACTAGACTGTTGGTTTCGAGGTAGGTTGAAAATCGAATACCAGCGTTGTTTCTGTGTTTAAGTCCAAATTTTCCGATAGAGTTCAATTCAGACTGATGTATTTCGTTACGTTGGGAGATGCCCATACTTGAATTTGAGTCACAACCGATGACTAAAAACGTCGTCTCGATGTTTTTTTGCTTATACAAGAGTCTAACTTTATCAAAAAGTCTTCCCATACATTATCATCAGCTACCCCGACAGGAGCATAAGCTGATATCAGGAAAATGCTGTTAACTTTAGTTTTTTAAACGAATAGCAATGATTCGGGCACCAAATTCGTTGTAGATTACAGAGCCTGCGGCTTTCCAGGCTGTTAATGCGTCCGGATTTAAAGCGATCCCAACACCTTGCTCACCACGGCGACTTCGATGTTGGTGTTTTTCAAGTCCGTTAAAGAGAAAACGAATACCTTTGTGATCGATGTTTTCTATACTACTTCTCCAGGTCTCCTGTAAACACACTGCGAAGTATCCTCTTTGAGCGATTGAAGTGGAAAGTTCGTTGATTTTATCGTTTGACTTAAGTCCTCTCCACGTTCTGTGATGCAATATGGATGTTATTTTTTCTCGCTTTCTTCATTAAAATTTGATGGTTCGCGACACCTTCAAATTTGTAGCTGATATGACCAAACCCAGATGAAACGTGGCAGAAACGAGAGCAGCGTGACAATCATTCCTGGCGAACGCAACGTCGTGTAGGGGTGGACAGCTTGACAGAGGTTCAATTCATCATGGTCCTTGTCTTTCTGTTATGTTATTCCTGAAAGACAAAGGACTGCTCCCTCTTGCTGGGACACCCGGCTTTTCAGCACAGGCGCCCAGACCGATGTGAAGATTTCGTCCCCGTGACTTATTCACTAATTCGAATGGAGTGAATTTTTTTTTATCTGTCTTTTTTCTGCTTTTTGATACGAGAGCATATATAAATTTATCGTTTGTTTTGGAGCTGATGAAATTGCTGGCAGGATCCGGAGACCGACCTACAATTCGGGCAAGGCCAATTTGGAAGTCGTCGAACCTCAACGTGGTGAACTGATGGATCACGGGTCACCATGTGGAAATATTCCGTAATTTGGAAGAAATTGTCACCAAACGACCAACAATTGACCAAGGAGAAACAGAAAACGGAGGATCTTGTTCTCGTCTTTTACCAAAATCTGTCGCTGAAAGTTTGAAACAAGGAAAACGTGTTGAACCGGAAAATTTTGATCAGTTACCATTTATTTCAGTACGCTTAGTAAAAAAACAGGGCTTCTGATGAAGCAATACTTCAGGGAAGAAACTTTTGGATGAGCCTTGGATTAACCGATCGTGAGTCAAGCTTTTCAGAATGTTCTTACGGGGAGAAACTTCAATCAATCTAATTTTTTACTCTTAACCTTTGAGTGCCAGGGTCCTTTTTTTAGTTTTTTTTAAAAAATCGAGTTCAACTTTAAGGGCTTAGATCTCCTGATCTATAAGGAATTAGAAGCTGTATATAGCTCGTGGAACTTAGAGTCTCGTCTTTCGTTTGGGCGCTTCGGGCGCCCGATTTAGAGGGGTGGTGGGCGGCGGCCAAGGGGGGGGGGTGGTTAGGATAAGCTGCGCGGACCTGATGAACGATGAAAAGGTGTCCCGTGGAAATTCAAACAATTCATAGAGAAGAATAAAGAAAACAGGGCCTATTTGGAGGTCTTGGTCCCGTTGACCAAAAATATCAAAAAACGGTAGAATCTCAAAAAAGGAATTTTTGCATTTTTTTGCATTTTTTGACTTTTTTGTTAAAATTATGTGGAAAGACTCACTTTTGAATTTTTTTTGCTACCATAAAGGACAATCTATTCCTACGAGTTCGACCAAAAAAACGATTTCTAACTCAAATGGCATTACGGAGGGCTTCGCCCTCCTATATAGCCCATGTCGTATATAACGACATCGGCACTTAAAGGTTTAAGGCCTGTTCCATCGATAGCGCGAGCGTGCACGCTAGGCCAAAATTTCCTAAAATAGCACATTGACGTCACGAATTAAATTTTCTTGTACACAGAATGTGTACGCTCTTGTACGCTTTTGTGCTCTTTTCTCCGCTGAAAATTTTCAACTTTTTTGAGCGCAGGAGCGCATATCTCAATCGATAATCTTTCAACCAATCAAGAAAGAGAAAAACTGCTGAGTAAACAAAAAAATGTAAACATCTTGTGTTCTAGTCCACCTCTTTGCTCTCTTTGCTGATGGAAATCAAACATTGATCGCACGGAGTGTGCAACGTACACGCTCGCGCGATCGATGGAAACAGGCCTTTAGTCAAAGACACCTGGACGCAGGGATGTTTAAGATTTAAATATTATTTTTTCGTGATTCCAGTGATATTGTGGGCTTCACAAACATTGCACGTGCCAGTACACCGCTAGAAGTTGTGGCGCTCTTGAATGATATGTACACCAGCTTTGATGGTATTGCTGCTAATTATGATGTTTACAAAGTCGAAACTATCGGTGATGCATGTAAGTAAAAAGGCCTTAGAAAGGCTTCCTCGTTTTGGCGAGTTTAGACAAAATTCCCCACAATTAGTTCTCGCCAAAATAAGCTCTTGCCAAAAGTAATTTTTTTTCTCGCATTTTTCCAAAATAACCAAATTCATTATTTTTTGCTCGAAATAAGGCAAAATAGGATGTATTTAGCCTGTCATCGTTGTCATTCGTCAAAATTAGTTCTTGCCAATATTAAAAAGTTGACTATTCGCCAAAATAAGTTCTCCTCGATATTAAAGATTTTTAAGATTTTTGCTGCTTGCCAAAATTAGCTCCCTTAATGTAGAACGAAAGTATTGCACGAGGTTCTCTTTCTCTTTGAAGGCGAATGGGAATTTAGTTCAAATGATGGTAGGATTTGAATGTTGAAATTTGAATTATTGAGTGTCTTCTATATATTCATTACACACGATGCCTCCTGAAAGTAGAATGTTAATCTTAAAAGCTTTCACTCACCTCTTTACAATAGACATGATTGTCTCTGGATTACCAACACGGAACGGAGATCAACACGCAGGAGAAGTTTGTACCACTGCTATGGACCTGTTGCATGCTATCGGGTCTTTTACCATCAGACACATGCCCAAAACCAAAATGCGTCTCCGTATTGGTGTCCATACAGGTATGAAACACAACTATCTCTATCTTTTGCCCGCAATGTCCCAGCGGTTCGCATGATGGCGTGATTTGACATGATATAGGGCAAACATTTTTTGGCATGAAGAGTGCCGTTTTTTCTCTATTTTTTACATGCTGATAAAGTTTAGCGATCTTCGTGATCATGATGGCGAGTTCAGAGGGTCCGCTAAGGAGCCTCCTCAAAATTATAACCAGATGTTGAAATTAAAGGGATAATAAAATAATTCTTTTCTTTTTCTCGTTACTTTTATAGGAGTTGTTGTGGCTGGTGTGGTAGGTTTGAAAATGCCTCGATATTGTTTGTTTGGTGATTCTGTCAAAGTAGCCGAATCTATGGAATCAGGTGGTGCTCCTATGAGAATTCAAATCAGTGAGACCACCTTCGAAGTTTTACAACGTTTGGGAGGCTATAAAACCGATTACAGAGATGAAGTTGACGTGAAGGGCCATGGTAAATTAAAGAGGTACTGGCTCAAAGGGAAAGTCGGCTATGATAGAGAACTTCCCGAAGGAGAAGACCCTTAAAACATTATACAAAATAGTAAAACTGAAAATATATATTTTTTTTATTCCCTATAAATATATTTTAATTTTAATTGCCCTGATTAATTTATTTTGAATTGTAAAATTTATGTAAATATTGTTCAAAAAGATATTGAATTTTAGGCTTAGTTTTTAAATCAAATGTTGTGCTCTGTTTATGTGTAACGCTTTAAAGAACAGGCTAAACTGGGAACCTCAAGAAAAATTAAAACATCCCTTTTTCATAAGTATCAAGTAACTTTTGGCCCAGCCTCGGCTGCTCTTTAGGTCTGACGGAGTTAGTTACGAAAAGGGTCAACGGCGTTGAGTGGCTCACAGGTTACCCTTTAAGGAAGCTATAACTACCAGTAAAAAGGGAAATCGATTTGAAGCGTTTTGGCCATTCTAAGGCCATTTTTCGATGATATCGCATTTCAATACCAATTTGTTAAAGCTCAAGAGTTTCAACTAATCAGCAAGATAACAACTCTGTTCCTGAAACACACAAGAAAATATATCGATTCATAAAATTATGTCAGACGATTAAAACAAAATTACATGGCAAACATATATCAGAGGGGTCAGGGTCCGTAGAAATTGAGGTCGGATTATTCTTTTCGAGTTACGAAAAAACGAGTTATGATAACATCTTCTGTAAATTTTGGTCTAATTATAATGTCATTGTCATTATTATAATCAAGCCAAAAATTACGAAGAAGGACGCAACAACTCGGTTTTCGGGTCAGGGTCAGGGGTCAGGGTCAGAAATTTCGGCCGGAATATTCGGCCGGCCTGCAGAAATGTTATCCGGTCCACGGAAATTGAGGCCGAGTTATTTATTTTCCGGAAAATTCTGACCCTAATCCCCCTGATAAACATCTCACTGGAATAATTCATGGAAAAGTTATACGAAAAGTTATATATCTTAGACTAGAGCAACGTTTCTGTTTTTCTCCATTATCAAGAAAGAATTATTTACAAATATCAATTGCACTCTCAATTTGGAGTGTTTTGTTGAATAACACGAGTTCGTTTCAACCTGCGCCAATGACCGGTATCATAGTTCATTTCAAATAACATTTCAACCAAAACTTGTTGTTCTCCTTGAGGGATCATTTCTTCACTCAACTTGATGGTAATCACTGCACCTTGTTGTGGAAATGGATTCTCTGGTGTACAGAAAAAGAAAGAAAGAAATCCGGTTGATCATTTCATATACTCCTGTATGGCTCTGATCATAAAAAGTACCTTCTTTGAATTCACCCTTTTATGAAGAAAACATATCTTAATTTGTCAGAAAAATAAGGGAAGAGAATTAGGTCTTGTTCCAGAAACATTGATAGTCCGGTTGACACTTTACACATTACTGTTGATGAAGGGAAAATGGTAGAGTAATTTTGAGTGGATTATTTTTTCGAAAAAGAAGAAAAGAATGAGGATTTTTCTACTTGAAAGAATATATGCGGACTTAAGATTTAGTTTATTGGTTCAGTAGAAAAAAATCTTCATTTTTCTTCTTAAACAAATATTTTTGGAACAGACTTTATCTGGATTTAGAATAAGTTTGCGAAATAAAAAGAAGGATGTGAGAGCAAAAGGTTTGCCTTACCTCTAGCACCAGCCATGAAGCCAAGTATGAGAGCTTTTTCCGCGCGTGTCACGGTATTCGCTGATCGAAACATCTCTTGCGCTGCTAACATTTGTTCACGCTGTAAAAGAGTAGATGGAAATTGTCTGATCCTACATCAGATTAACCAGATGAGGCTGAATTTAATGTGTGCAGGCTGATGCGAATGTAGGCATGCGCCAACAAGCACCACTGATATCCTATTGGAGTTGGACAGTTTGGATAAAACTCGGTTGGTGGTCAAGGTACTAGCTACTGTGTCTGACATAAATGACACTGACATTTCCGAAGTCGCGATAGAATAAGTGTCTAATTGCTATTTCAGCAGAAACTATTGGTGACTAAGAACGTTGTCCAAAGTAGAAGTGACTGCATTCTTGGATTGTTCTGGAATGGCTGTTGAATAGAAAGTGTCCCTATTAGTCCGAGAGTGACGTGGTCTTGGTGAGCCGAGAGTTGACGTGTGTCTTGGTTGAGCCTAACAAGTAGTAAATATGTAAAGAAAGGCTAAACTTTGCGATAAAGATTACCGTGAGAGAAAGTCCTTTCTTCTGTTGGTTGGGATTCATGGAGTTCGGTTGATTAGGTTGCATCCCTGGAACGTTAGAGGGAGCACCTCCCATCGGCCCTGGAACGTTAGACGGAGCACTTCCCATCGGCCCTGGAACGTTAGACGGAGCACTTCCCATCGGCCCTGGAATGTTAGACGGAGCACTTCCCATCGGCCCTGGAATGTTAGACGGAGCACTTCCCATCGGCATTTGTTGATGAGAAAGAGGCATTTGTTGCGACTGTTGCTGAGCATGAGCACCCATTTGTTGTTGCGACATGTTGGTCGTGTTGTATTGTCTTTGTTGTAAGTGTTGCTGTTGTCTGAGTTGTTGCTGTTGTTGAAGAAAATGTTGGTTGTACATTTGTTGTTGTTGAGCGTGATGAGATTGTTGCACTTGAAGTTGTTGCTGTCGTTGGTAGTCTTGGAACGGATGTTGATCATGCATTGATTGTTGTTGAGACGGTGGAATATTTTGTTGAGACGGTGGAATGTTTTGTTGAGAGGGCGGGATGTTTTGTTGAGGGTGGTGTTGATGGCGTTGTTCGTTTTGTTGTTGCATTTGATGTTGTTGTAACACCTGCTGCTGCTGTTGTTGTTGAATAGAAGTGTTCTGTTGTTTAGGAAGTTGTGTTTGTTGTCGAGCAGCTTGTTGCTGATGTTGCATCTTTTGTTGTTGTTGTTGTTGTTTTTGTTCGTGTTTCAGTCGCATCTCTTTCTCATGTTGAACGCGCATCTGAGTTGGCGAAAAAGTAAAAAAAATGAAAGTCAGCTAAACGAATTCAATGCCAAACTTTCAATACAATACAATGCTGTTTAACTTTAATTACAACTTTACTTTATAGAAAAGTCTTTTTATTCTAGAGAAAATAAACCTTTACCCAGCTGGCACACAACGTTGTTTCAACGTTTATCTAACGTTATATGGACGTTGTGAACGTTAGATAAACGTCAAAAAAACGTTGTGTGCCAGCTGGGTACAAAGTCATGAGAAAAGAGGTACAAAAGAAATCAAAAAAGCACGACCCTCACAATCGGTGTCGAATATATTGAGATTATTGTGTATTTTAACGTTTTTCAGTATTTAAACGTCGGGCGAGAATTGTGTTTTAAGTACTTCCACTTTATTTCATTGAATATTTCGATTTTGGAGGGATTCAGTGACTTCTAGGCTTTACTCCCGGCCTAATTGGAAAAATTTTGAGCTTTTGAATCCTGAGATTCTCAGGCTGTAAGAGTTAAAAGTCTGCTTTCCAACCGTAATTTAAATCACTTGCGGTTTTAAAATTTTGAGGGAGTTCCCCCTTTGTATCAAATTTTATGACGCTGATTGTAGTTGAGATGATGGTGATGATCTTCAATAGAAAACTGACCTGTAGTTCTTGCTGAAAAGTACTTGTTGATAGCGATGTGTTAAGATTGACATCGTGTGAAAGCTTTTGTTGGGGCGCTTGTTGTTGTTGTGCAGACTGTGAGTTTTGTTGTTGCTGTTGCGCCGACATGTTGTATTGATTGTGTTGCTGGGCAACGGGAGGTGGTGGTGACGTAAGAAGGTTGGATGCTGAGGAAGAGGACGAGTTGCGACGTCGTTGATCGCCGACATCCGACAAGTGTTGTTTATTATTGTTGGTGTGTAAGTTGTACAATAGTTGTCCGTCAGCAGCCATGGGCGGCGGTATTGTCGGAGAGACGAGATCTGTGTTCATTTGTGACGCTAACGATGGTTGACGATCGATTGTCGGTGAATATGACGGTGTTGTCGGCGTCGTCGGCTTACTTCCGTCGTCATCGTCGTCATTACTGAGGTTGTGATTATCTTCTTGATCGCTTTTGTTGTGAGGTGATTGTTCTTCGGCCTCTTCATGTTGGTCTTCTATCTCATCAGGTTCTTGTGCTTGCGGTGTGTTCGCTTCAGAATCCTGTACAGTAAAGGGGGATGAGGAAAACGAGGATTTAGTTAGGAAAAAGAACAAGGCGATTTCAGTCAAGAGAAGTTTCGAAGCCCTCCTGTAATGCCCAGTTTGAGTTAAAAATCATGATTTTTGGTCTAACTCGTAGGAATTGGATTGGGCTTCATAGTCAAGCAAAAAAAAATCAAAAGTGGGTCTTTTCAGAGAGACTTCAAGCTAAAAAGTCAAAAAAAATGCAAAAATTTGACAAAAATCCACTTTTTTAAGATTTTGACCGTTTTTTGACCATTTTTCAGATGAGATGGAGTTTTTATAAGATACTTTAATAATTGGTCATTTGAAGTAATAAAAATGACGCGTTCTTTAGAAAAAGTAACAAAATTGTTTTATTACTGGTTAACGACCAACCAAATCAAATAAGAGCTTGTAAAAACTCCATCTCGTCCCCCATTTTTGGTCAACGAGTGAGCCAAGAACCTCCGAATTTGGCCGTGATTCACTTGATTCAGTCCTCCAGCGAATTAAATTGAAGTTTTACCACTGGGCACCTTTCTATCATTCATGCAGGTCCGCACAGCACATCAGAGAAAGAGGAGACGCTAAGTTATTCAGCGGACTATAAACGAGCTTCTAACTCCTTCTAGATCCGGAGATATAAGCCTTTAAAGTTTGAGCTAACGATTTTCTTTAAAAAACTTAGAAAAAAATTACCGTGGCACTTAAAGGGTTAAAACGGTATAACAATTTTTCCAACAAAGCGCTACCCCACAATTATTATGATTTACAAACTTCCAAAACACGGCATAATGACAAACATTGTAACACCATGATAACTTCAAACAAATTTACCTGTTCACCACCACTGGTGGGATCGATCGAATTGACATTCTGTTTGTTATCTTTCTCCTGCTCTACTTCTTCCTCTTCTTCTAGTTTCACATTATCCGATGAAGAGGCGGTTGTAGAGGCGGTGGGCGGTTTCTTACCCTTTGATTTCGATGTCTCTTCCGATGGTGGCCCTTCCAAAACTACGGAAGAAGTTTATAATCTCGAAATTTTTTTTACAGATTAGGTGTTGCGAAAATTGAGAGTTTAATTAAAGAGTCTGGCCTAAACCAGAGCATAGTAACATCAACAATGTTCTGGAAAAAAGAGAGTTGCAATTTCCCTGGGTTTAAGAGGTTACCTTGCATTTTCTTTCGTTTCTTTTGCTCGCGCAATCCAATTGGTTGATCGGCAAATTCCAAAATCTAAAAGGGAGGAAAAAGTAACGTCAACACGTTCAATCTTGAATAATGCATACAATAGTAGAAAAGAAACCCCCGTAAGATACGTCAAAAAAGGTAAAACGTGATAAATACCTGTGTTTTCCTTGGTCGAGCTTTGGACATTCCACTTTTACTGTGTTGCACTGGAGGGAGTTTTCCTCCCATAGGTACCGAATGTGTTCTCTTCAGACTGGACTTTGAACCCATGCTGCTGGAGTGCATTGAGCGACGCTGATTGGCTGCTTCAGACGCTAAAATAATTAAGTTGAATCAACAATTTCGTAATAAGCCGAGTCTCGAACCTCTATTACTTGAACGTCTCCTTAACTCGAGCAAGTTTCTCGCCCCTTCTGTTAACAATACCTTACTCCATAACTCGAACAAATTTGTGTGGGTCCCCGTGTGGGTTCGAGTTATGGAGACTCGGCTGTATTATAAAGTTAGTAACCGCGATAAGAATGATAAGGGGTTTGTCCGTGCGTCCGGTCGAGTGAAGCATTTAGAAAATTGTGTGTCCTTAGGGTCACTAGTTTAAATAATTATCTTTCTTTTTATCATTTGCATGAATTGTTCAAATTGGTGTTAGATTGGTAAACAATATACCAGAATTTGTATTGACGAACCTTTTTGCGTGATTTTCGCTCTCAGTTCAGCTGATTTTGGTTTTCTTCGTAATGTGAAATGTTTAGAAGGGTTGGGAGGATTGGAGATGATTTTGGAAAGCGCAGTCCGGTTCAGATAAAGACATTCTCCTGGTATGAGACTCGCGTTGGCTGGGTTCTGAATGCGTTCGACTGAAAAAGATCAAAAAAGAATAAAACTGATTGAGATTCGAGATCTGAGTTGATGGATAAACGAGGCATGTTGAGTAAGGTAATTCAAAAAGGTATTTTAAAGACAGGAGTATGGGAACAAGTTTGATTTTGAACATTATATAAGTTTAGTGACACCACAAGTTCCAGCCACTGTACGGCCCTTGTCCCCACTTGCTAAGGTGCTAGGGCCCTTTGTCCTCAAAAAGGGGTTTTGAGGAGATTATTTTGTAAAATGTTATGGTCAAACCATTGTCCATTGGATGAGATGCTCGACTGTCTTACTTTCAGAAACGACTTCGTGAACTGTTTCTTGGAAATGCGTTGTAACCTTTCCAAGTCGTTGATCCAATACAAATTGTTGCGGATAATCACGAACGATGTTTGCTGCAACCCTCACCCATTCGTCCATGTCTTCTTCTGCTATCGCCACAATGCGACAAATTGAATCCTGTGAAATGAGAAATATGAGAGGTTGAATCTTTTGAATTTGAGAAATACGACAGATTGAATCCTGTGAAATGAGAAATATTTGAATTTTTGAATTGAGAAATACAACATTGAATCCTGTGAAATATGAAAATTGAATTTTTTGAATTGAGAAATACTACAACATTGAATCCTGTGAAATGAGAAATATGAGAGGTTGAATCTTTTGAATTTGAGAAATACGACAGATTGAATCCTGTGAAATGAGAAATATGAAAGATTGAATTTTTTGAATTGAGAAATACTACAACATTGAATCCTGTGAAATGAGAAATATGAAGGTTGAATTTTTTGAATTGAGAAATACTACAACATTGAATCCTGTAAAATGAGAAATATGAAAGGTTGAATTTCTTGAATTGAGAAATACTACAACATTGAATCCTGTGAAATGAGAAATCAAGAAACTCTTGAAATTCTAAGAAATAGACACGTCAGATTGAATTCTGTGAAATGAAAAATGCGAGTAGATATTTGGGGGGGGGGGTGATGATGTTCACTCAGAATGAAATTTTTAAAATAGAATGAAAAGTCAATAAAGTTTCAAAAAATTTATAAGACATCATTCCTCAAAAAATTATTGTACCTCTCCCCGGTATTCAACCCATCCCCCACCCGGTAGTCACTGGAACTTGCGAAAGGAGAAAGGCGAAGGATTGAATTTTGTAGAATGAGAAATATGGTAGATTGAAAGCCTAGGTGACAGAAAAATGATAAATGTTAAGTCTTAGTTTTAATGTTAGTGATTCTTATAGGTAAACGAAGGAGACGCGAGTGCCAAGCAAGCACTGTATACCTATATAAGATGGGAAGACGGCTTATTTCAAAGATTGTCAATGGGTTTTGCTAAATTGATTTATAATTGCACTATGCATTTATAAACTTTGTTTATAAGCAGCAACCCCAATTTCGAGCTCAAAGGTCAAAAACAAACTATAAGAACTATAGAAGAACGAATTACTTCGATGGTCAGAGTAATATGTCAAAATATTTAAGAACATTTGAAAGCTTTTCGGACTCCAAAACACCCAATTTCCCAAAAACATGTTGTAGAGGATTTCGTTCGCAATTGATAATTCTCGTTGGTAGAGAAGCTAAGTTTCTTATAAAAAATGTATACTTCAGATTAATACAGACCACAAACAAAGAGAAGAGAAATTCGATACCGATGTTTTTATTACACGGAGAAAAGATATAAGAAGTCATTTGTGTAATATCATTTTTAAAATACAGTGAGTAAACACGGTTAGTTGATCACCTTTTTAAAATGGATACTGCTCACTGCGCTACTGACCCTTTGCGTTTGAAACCAAATCAAAATGGCGATGAAATTCAAAGAATGAAAGAAGAAATGTCGAAAATGAAAGACGATTATGAACAGAAAATACAAGTGTTGACTTATGAGCACAAAATCAAACTTTTGGAAGTTCAAAACGAAAGTAGACTCAAAGAGTTAGAAATGGCTCAAAAAAATATCATCATACAGACTTTAAAGCATAACATTGAAGTGATGAAATTACAGTCATGTAAGCCAGGAAGCGAGATCGGAACTGGTGGAAAAAGCGGAGCGGAAAAGGAACATGAAATCGATAAGAAATTGGATAGGTTGGAAAAGGAAATTCAAGAGGGACAACAAAGAGTCTCACACGAATTCGGGAACAAATTGGAGCATTTGCAAATAGCACAAGGTGATAAACTAAAAGGATTGGAAACGGAAATAGGAGTGAAAAATGCCGAAACCGCTGACAAATTGAGAGACATGGACAAGCGAATGTCAGAATTGGAGAATAATAACAAGGCTCTAGAAAAGGTGGTTCAAACGATCAAGGAAGAAAGTGAGAAATCGAAAATGGAGGAGACAAAAAAGAGCATGTCGGAGACAGACAAACTTATTTGGGGTGCAAAAAAGTTTGTTAAAGAAGAACAAGTTCTTGTACCAAACGTGTACCCTTCTTACGAACCATGGTACAAAGATATTTCGTCCTTCATGCAAGATGGGAAAGTGTATTACCAAGGGAATTATTTCTTTTGCCGAAAAAAAATGGATAGGTGTATTCTAAAGGTTTACTTTATATCAGAGAAAAGAAGAACAACAAATTTGAGACCACAATGCATCATCGTGGATGAATTCTGCAGTAACCTGAGACGTGATTGGACATTGCAGATTCTTCATCCAACAAATAAGAATACAGTGAAACTGATTCCCGGTTACACATGTGGAAATTATGATCAATGGGATTCGAGTATTGATATTGACAAAGGTTTTTACCACGGCTCGAAAAACTCCTTAATAGTTATGGGTTTCAAGGAATGAAACTTTGTTGTCGAATACTTTAAGGAAACTAACTTTGCGGGAACTAAGTTTTGCTTTTTTCGGTAAAACCACGAAAACTAATAGAACCATAATTAAAAATTTTTACATTTTTTATGAAAAATCCTTAGGAAAATGAAAGAAATGTGTTCAAAATGGGGCAAAACAGCGAAAATTAACTCCTACAAAATGCGATTTTTTCGAATTTTTTTTTCGACCACAAAAATTAGTTCTCGCTAAAATTAGTTCCTTTAAAGGTATGTAAAAGCCACTGGTAAAATATTAATAAAATCCTGAAACAGTCAAGGCCCTAATGAATATACATATCTTAATGCACACTCTTCTTTGAGCAGATACGAATATTTCATTTGAACAATTTACAAAGAACAATCTCACTCAAATCAAACTCACCTTTAGCCCTTCCATGTTTCGTAGAGGGATTTCCAACAAAGATAACAAAATCTTGATTTTAGTTTTCGATTCCAGTTGCATGAAACAATCATAAATATCGTTGAGAATATTATTGGTGAATTGTGACGCGATGTTTCCAGAGGACCAGGGACTTTCATCACTTCTTAATTTGTTGTGCAGCCACAATGCGGTGTCTGCGTGAATACCGATCAAGGATGACATCTTTATTTCTTTAGTAATGTAATATTTTTTTGATTATCTTCACACTGAAAAAAAATCGATTTCAATTGATTCATATTAACAAGTTTGTTTATCTTATTTGGAGACCCGCGGACCCAATCGGCCAAGATATCGTCCCCGGTGGAGAATTATCCTCCAGATTTTGTCCCCATTGAAAATAATCAAACAAACCAATCCTCACTGCAAAATATTAGGCTACTTTCCCCATTCCCACTGAATTTTCTGACTTGAAAACAAAAGAATTGAAATCCCCAGCCATGAAAAATTGGGAATATCAATCCCCATTGAGTTTCAGTCAGTCATTTTTATCTCCACTGGCTGAAAAAATCTTACCGGGTCTGTGAGAAGGTGATATGATCCTCGAAAGTAAAATAATCTAAGAGCCAAAGTTGACATTAATTATTACTGCAAAGACATAGACATTTTGAATTGATAACTTAATTTAGCCAAAATTCCTAATGATACAAATTAGACCATGACAAGTTCAGTTCCTCGAAATTGATTAAACATTACGAGAAAAAAGAAAGAAAGATGAAATGATATATAATAAAATCATCCCATTACAAAATTATATTACAAAACACTGATGGAAACTCCTGGACAAGAACTAAAATAATCTATTGAGAAATTATATCTTCAATTAAAATGAAAGAAATCTTTTCCTTCTTCCAAACAAAGAGAAGACAAATTATCTTCAAATACTCCATTTGACATTCCCAGCTTGACACAAATAATGAATGGTTTTCTAGCATCTTTGAAATGAACTATTGGAACTTTCAATGGTTTTCCATCGGCACCTTTAATCATTTCACATGTATAAACTCCTTTTTGTATCTTTTTATCATCCACATCACACATACATAATACTTTTTCACGATTCTCCGGATCAAGGGAGCGATAAAATTTACGGCCTTGTTTACCAGCATTCCAGATAGTGAAATTGCCCCATTTTGATATGACGTTCTTTTGTATTTGTTTCATTCGTAAGTCCCATATGGTATCTTCATGGACTGAAAATGTAGCCCCTGCTGAATGATACCTATAAGTCAGCAAAGGTTTCTTGACAAGCGCTAGTTTCCCATTATTATCTAAATGTCGATAAAAGAATTCAAGATCTTCAGGAAATCCTTTTTGAACCTCTTGAAAATATCCGGTATTCTTAATGACGTCACGGGAACAAAACCAAGTTGGGTTGATTATAGTGGGACCAAACGAGGTATATATCTGTGTGTATAACTGGGAATCTGATAATGAATTGCTCCATTCTGTATAACGCACAGTTGAACCTTCTGGCAATCGAACATAACCAGACCCAACAATCAAGTTTGTATCTTCTTTGGCTTTTGATAATTGAAGTTCAATACGTTTCTCATGCATTATATCATCAATATCAAGAAAGCAAATGAAATTGCCAGACGATTGTGAAATTGCACAGTTTTTGGCAAACCCAACTCCACCTGCTTCATTCTTTTGACTCTGACTCAAAACAACGTGTATTCCATTATTTTCGAACTTATCTTTCCACGTTAAAAGTTTCTTGTAAGAATCATCTGTACTGCAATCGTCAAATATAGATACTTCAAGAGATTCTTTCCAACTTTGTTTAAGGATTGATTCCAGAGCTTCCTTAATAAATGCGCTACCATTATGGACAGGTATCACTATAGAAACTAAACATCCTGATTTGTTTGACATTTCATCAATCTAATGATAAGGATTTTAGCTCTCATTAATTAGGTTCAACGCAAACATTGTTCCCTTCTGTTAAAAGGATTATTTTTGCCAGAAGACTGTTGGCAAACCAGAAAATCTCTAGGCTGACTAATTATACAAAGAAAATAACGAAAATCAAGAGTTCAACCACCAAAACAACGCTACAAATTCAAATTCAGTTAAAAAAATCAATAAGAAATAATCAAATAGTAATTTTTTTCTTCTGCATCATGCAATATTTTAATTATTGAAGATTTTTTAGATTCATAACTTCTGGCCTAGAAGATGACTTTCCTCCACAAATTTTCGGTTAATATTTAATTTTGGTCTGTAAATCAATTAGTACCCCAATAGGTAGCCCAATTGGGGCCCCCATTGGGGTACCCTACCTTTTAGGAACACCCTTCCTGAAAGTGAAAAGAATTTTGTTAGAGGGTGGAGTAATTGAAAAAGAGCATAAGCAAAGGAAGAGGGCTACCATCAATGCATACAAGAGCATACAAGGGGAGGGGTTGCATTTTGCCAATATAAAACATACATATTTTTTTAATGGTCCCTTATGAAAATTTGTCGATTTTTTGGTCTATCAAATCATTACCCTAATTCAACAAGGTTTCAACTCTATCTGATAACTTGATTTTCAATTGAGCAAATAAAGCATTCTGATCGGCTGACTGTTTTTCAGTGCCAAAAGGTTTTATAGAATTCATTTACTATCAAAGTTTATTCTTAATATAACCAGTACAACAAGGTTCTATATCTTACTAGTCAATCAAAACACTCCCATAGCTCCTTTCATCAACATGGGCTAGGTCACTTACGTCCTACACAAGAAATTCAACCTTGTCAAATTAGGATCGCGGAGAAATTTCAAGAGCACACAAGGGGGGAGGAATTATCTTCTGGTTCTAATGGACTTTTATATCAAAAATGGAATAAAAGTCCATAAATTTGACCAGTTTTACTTTTTAGCCTTTTAAAAATCTACTTCATACTCAAAAACAACTGGTGTAAAATGGGCCAATAAGGTAACAACAACTTGGCACATTTTCATTTTCATAACTTTTACATAGAATTTGCGGGATGACACTTCAGTGTTGTAAATATATCAGCCAATATCCTCTCATGCAGTTTTGAGGCTTTCCTCCCTGTTAAAAGAAGGTGATAGCTTTGCTCCAAAGGGAGTCAATAAGGAATCACATAGGGAATTTCCCTTCTGAATAAACATTTTTTTTTAAGAAACTAGTTTTACCAAGCAGCCTCAATGTTTCTTAAGAAATCGGCCTTTTGAGCCTTAAATGTTTCTTACATGTTTCTAAACCTTGTCAAGCTTAAAGGGCGCATGTCGATAATACAATAGTCTAATTGACTATACGCTACTTTCCTATCTTCTATATATATTGATTTTCTGACTTTCTCAAGTGTTTCTAACTGTTATGTATGTATATTTCTGGAACCTTGATTGGAAGGTTCTTAAAAAACGAATTAAAAAATGCTATTTTCTCATTCTCAGCCTCAGCATGTTTCTTATGTTTCTTAGTTTTTAGGCATTCAGAGCCTCGTGTTTCTTAAAAGTGTGTTTCTTAAAAAAAAACAACGTGTACACAGTTTAGTAGTGTCGACTGCGCACGCGTCCAAACAATTTTCCATTGTTTTGATTTTAGGGACTGCAGGAAACTTCACTCTCCCCGTAAAAAAACGGTAGGTAAAATTAGGAAAAGTAAGGAAACATAGCTTCAGCCAGGTTTCTAGCTCCCCCCAACAAAGTAAGGTCCCCCCAACAATTTAGCTCCCCCCAAAAAATTGCCTTGTGCTAGGTCCCCTAACACTTCAGGTCCCAAGATAAACAAAAACAAAAACAAAAACATTGTTCTCCCGCACCCGTAGAGAGAAGTCAAAAAAAAATATATGCGACTACAGTACTGATAAATGAAAACTAAATTTTACTTGTTTTAATATTCATGTTTACAAGTCTTTTGCTTTTTATATTTGATTTAATAGTAAGATAAGATATCTTTTGAATTAAGCTGAACAGCCCCCAGAGTCTCAGTCAGATCATCTAGGCTCCCCCCAACAATCTAGGTCCCCCAAAATATTTGGGTAATTTTAGCCCCCAGGCTCTTTAAAGGCCAAAATATTTCTTAGCCCCCCCCCCCAAAAAAAAAATAAGGGGGGGGGGCTGAACCAATGGGAAACTAAGCAGAGAAATGGTAGGTAAAGAACTCCTTTTAATCACAAACTTCTTTTCATTCCTCCTAGATGAATCTTTTGAGATTTTAGCCAAAACCTCAAAGATGATGCTTTCATGCATTTTGCTACCCAGAATCAGAGAAAATTAGCCTTTTTAGCCTAAAATTGAAACAACATTGAGTGACCTGCTAATGGGATTATTTTGTCTTTTTATGTTGCATTTAAAAACCATTTTGACGACCCTGCCTATGCCCCGGACAGTCTGGGGCAAATGTCTGGGGTCTGAAAAAAATAACTTTTTCCCCGGACCTACGTCCGGGGCTCCAATTTTTGCGCCATAAATTTACCCCGGACGTATATCGACGAGCACACTTTAAACCCCGGACATTTTATCTCGCTTGAGATTTAAGGTTCAAATACAGGCCTCACACACGAAACGCCAAAATCAGGACATTACAAGATCTTTTGGAAGACGGCATTTGTCCACGGAAGAATATTTCAATGAATTAGAAAAAAGCCCGCACGGTCAGGGATTCTATAAAAAGCGACCGCGCAGGCTGTCTGGGGCATCCGGGGTAGTCTCTCAAAAACAAATAATACGGACCCCGGGCACGCATCAAAAAAACCCCGGACTGTCCGGGGCATAGGCAGGGTCGTCCATTTTGACCCTTTCCTGACCTTTCTTAGCCTTAAAATGGGCAAAAAATGCCACTTTTATGCATTTTTCGTTTTAATGCTAATCAAAGACCCCCCAGGGAAATGCTGGATTTCAAGGATTTTTTACCTAAAAAATACTACACTTTGAATTTTTTGTAGCAAAGCTTTGGCGGTTGTCGAATATAGCTGTCTATTTCCGCCATAGACTTTCTGGTCTGCAAAGTAGTTATCAGTAGTTAAAGCGATTTTATTAAACAGCTTATTTAGAAGGTTTTACAATAAAAATTTGAAGGATCAGATAATTGCAGCAGTTTAGGGCTTTATTTAGACAATTTAAGGTAAAAAGACTAGTCTGTCTATTAAAAAAAACGATTCTTCTCCATCCCCAGGCCCTTCACCTGCATCCTGTCTGTCCTCTCAGAAGCTCACAAGCTGACATTACAAGTAGAAAAAAGATAAAAAGAAACAAAAACTCTTCTACCTAATCCATAGTCACTATAAATGGTATAAATACTTTGAAGATTCTTTACTTTGATGATCGGCGCCATTTTGAATTTTTGTTTTGATTTTGATTTGCTTAATTACAATATGTAAATTGAGGATTTTATTATTCTGTTGTTCTGCAATTTCAAAACTTTGGAAATGAAGAACTTCAAAGCAAACGTACTGCATTATACTCATTGACAGTTTAGCACCTCGGATAAATTATAAATGATGATTTTGAAGATGGTAGCTAAGACACGATACATCCGCATGATCGCAATTTTTGGCTTTTTGCATTTTTTGGTTTTTGTTGAGAGAATGGAAAGAATAGGTAATATCTTTTTGTCCCCCTACCTAAGACCTTGTCGTATATTTACTCATTACTTGTTCTTCAGTTTACTAGTTGAGATGTTGGATAACTATAATGTACCATGAACACTCAGGAACAATCGCCTAAAAATATTAGGAGACGCCTCCTCTCCTCTCCTGATTAGGAGACGTCTCCTGATTTAGGAGACATGTAGGTCGCTTGGGGTCGCTTGATTAGGAGACCCGTCTCCTAATAAGAAGACATAAAACTTTGATCTCAATATTAAGGGCTTTAGGCTTTTCCGCGCATTTTGAAACTAGTTTTAATGGAAAGAGCAACCTCGAATTGGTAAAGTTTTTAAAAAATTATCAAAATTTATCGGTGCAATCTGCAATCGATCACAATCCTAATATAAAGCACTACAAGGAAGCCCCTCTTGATTTTTTTTATGTCCGCCATTTTTCTTTTTGAGACGCTTTTGTTCAGAAGACAGATTCTTACTTCTGATTGGTTCTTATAGATTATTCCAGACGTCTGCGCTCGATAGGATCGATCATCGGAACGGCTCTCGATGACGAATCGATATGTGATTGATGGATTACTTAACGATCCGGATAGGAGATCGATGGAAGATTCAGCCATTAAAAAGTCTTGAGTATCGATCCTTCGTTGATCCATTATCGAGCTAGTATTTCAATCGAGTATACCGATTGGTCATCGATCATTAATCGATTCATCATCGATCCTTAATCGATTTGTTATCGATCGTAAATCGAGTATGAGTCGATAGGGTCGATAAGATCGATATAAGATTGATGATAGATCGATAAATAATCGATAACTAATCATAAGCTTAAAAAAATCTTGAGTATCGATCCTCTATCGATCTCCTATCCGGATCGTTAAGTAATAGACCTTTTCGCCTTTGCGTCCGCCATATTGAATTGTATGCAAAAATACAGGAACGAAAATGCCGTGGTTGGATTTAGTTGGAATGTATGCAAAACATATGCAAGTTTACACAAAGATCAAAAAGACAACAAAGCATCTTATAAATAAATATTATAATCATTAGAACAATAAAAGATGGAATTTCTTAATCCAATAGGAAATATTTACAGAACAACAAAAGCCTTTTAGGAATTTGTTCTTAAAGACATTGCATATTCTGTTTTCATGCCATTAAGAAATTCCACGAAGACGGAGTACACACATCAAACTTTCAAAACACGCAAACTGAAAGCAGTAATTATGACGTCACACTTTATCAATGTTTTGATTTGATCATTTGGCGGCTCTATTCCCAGGAGAATAATTTTGCCGTCAGCCGAATAAGGATTGTTTTTTACCTTCGCGGGTGATTTTTCAGTTTGAGATTCTGTCTAATGTTATGGTCTTTTGAAGTGCTTGTTCTAAGAGATGAGTGAATATAATTATTTTTAGTTTTCAAGAGAAGCAAATTTAATCTTTATTCTACAAGATTACACTTACAATATAATGCCAATTATGCATGTAAGTTTTTATTTAATACTTTCTTTTTGCATATGTTTTGCATACTTTCTAAGGGAATTTCACCACGGTAATTCGGCAACCATAATTTTTGCATACAATTCAATATGGCGGACGCAAAGGCGAAAAGGTCTATCCATCGATCACATATCCTTCCGTCATCGAGCTGTTTCGATGATCGATCCTAGCGAGCGCGGACGTCTGGATTATTAGAATTGAGATTGATTCCACCGGTGGATTTTTCTGAAAATCACCATATGGAATAAATTTTTTGTGCTCTTTCCAATGGGAGCAACCAAATTATGCGCAGTTTTTTTGTTCACAAGATAATTACACCCGTCTCCTAATTAGGATTAAGAAACGTCTCCTAATAGGGCGACTGTTCCTGACTGATGAAGTCGGTTTACACTTGCATCATGGATTTATTATAATTAAGAGCCATTTTCTGTAAGAATCAGACAGGTCGAGGAAGTGATATCCTCAGATTTTGCCAATTTTTGGATATTTTGCTCAAATACATGAAAATAACATCCTGTGAAATTTTTTTTGAAATATCTTTTTTCGTTCCCAAGATATGGGCCTTTAAAATTTGGGCCAATTTGCCCAAAAAAGTGCACTTTTGATAAATCTTTGACTTCAAGAGCAATTTTAGACATGATCAAGCTTAAGATTCATTTCAAAACATATTTTCCTGGAAGAAATCCATGGGTACTTTGAAAAAACGGCATTTTGAGAAATTTTTTTTGACCCTATGGCTAGAAATCATTGCCTGAAATCTAATTTTGAATAGATTTTGAGAGCAATTAGCTGGCTTGGCCACAAGTGTCACATTGATATTTTTGTATATTTCTGAAGTCTTTATGGTCATCTTTAACTTTCAATTAAAATTGTCATGTGACACTTAAGGCCACGCCCTAAAATGGCGGTTAAACATAGCTTTTCGCTCAATTTTTAGTATTTTCAATGAGCTTTTAAAGCCATGGCCCTAAGTTCCACCACTGAAACAAACCATTTTTAGTTAGTGTTTTGGCCATATTACCCAATCCTAAAATCAAACCCATGTGTTCTAATAACATTTTTGCACAATTTATCTTGGAAAATCTTTTTAAGTCATCAAGACTTAGCCAATTTTTCCCTTAGCAACGCATTGTTTTTCCCTAGCAACCAGGCATCCAGCTTTATCAAAATTTTCCAAACTGTTTCCTAGTGGTTCCAGACCATGGTAAATGTCTTAGATTACAATATCAAAGTCTTGGACACTATTTTCACTGAATTTTAGGGCAAATTAGGGTCGCAGAGACAGAAATAGCAGACCCCAACAGGTAACGAGGAAGCAACTTTGGCTGATGCTTGTTGCAAAACCCTAAATCAAATCAAATTGATTCTAATGTTTTTTAACATTATTGCAGAGGAAATACTAAGAGAAAATTAAGTGGGGGTACTTAGCATAGAAGTTGAAGGTTCTTTTAACAGGTGAAATGAGGCTTTTGACAAGAAATTTCACCACTAAGGAAAAACGCTAAGTCTCTTGTTTTTCTTTGTTTTCAAATGCTAAAAAATTATTTGCAATTGATCTTTGAAGGGAAGTCTCTTCTTGCATTTCATACCTTTGTACTGTTTTATCATTATAGATACTACACAGACCTAGAAAAGAACTTTGAAGAAAGTTATACTGCCTTACAGATGCCATGCATTTCTTCCAGGAAAATATGTTTTGAAATGAATCTTAAGCTTGATCATGTCTAAAATTGCTCTTGAAGTCAAAGATTTATCAAAAGTGCACTTTTTTGGGCAAATTGGCCCAAATTTTAAAGGCCCATATCTTGGTAACGAAAAAAGATTTTTCAAAAAAATTTTCACAGGATGTTATTTTCATGTATTTGAGCAAAATATCCAAAAATTGGCAAAATCTGAGGATATCACTTCCTCGACCTGCCTGATTTTGTCTGATTTTTACCGAAAGTGGCTCTTATTAATAGAGACTCTGGATTGGATAAACATCGGATGAAACGGTGGAGATCAAAGTATTGTCTTTCTTTTGTTTCAGAAAACAATCGATGTACAGGCTTTGTCTGCAAAGGACAACTGCCATGGTGGCTGGAAGGACTCTGATTTTGAAAAATGATTAATACTCTTATTTCTAAAAAGCTTAAAACTTTTCTAAAACTTTTTCTATGCGTACTTTTGCTGGCCAAAAGTTTGAAAAAAAATGCTAGAATACCAAACGAATACATTTATGAAATCTATGGATATATGCGCATTCAAACCAAGGAGAATTGAAACCATGTTAACTTTATGGAAAGCACTAGCCATCACTAGCCATCCCTCATTTGGATGTTCTCAACTCTGGTCTCCCTCCTGGAAGCGTGGCAATCACAAATATCTTCATTTCGCATCCTTGTTGGGTCTAAAAAGTGAGTTAGTGGGTCGGTCGGTCGTAAAAATTTTCGGGTTTCCATTTTTCCATCCATTTTTGGAGTGCATTCTTGGAGCAAACTGCCAGCCAGCCAGTAGCCAAAACAACCGTGTGTAATGGGTGGTTTAAAATTATGACCTTTGAACACTGTGACTTCTGACCCCAAAATGGTGCAGTAATGATAAACAAAGTCAAAATGCTGCGAATGCGCTAGAAATCGCTCGCAAAAAATTGGCAATACTGTAATGAAATTTTTGAACGAAGGAAAGGTCATTGACATAAAAAGTCCGACAAATTTACTGACTCACCGACTCAATTCCACTCAATTTTCGAGTGTCGGTCGGGCGACGCGAAACTAAGATAATTGTGATTGCCGCCTTATCCAGCAACTGGAAGAAATTCAGAAATTATTTTTACATGAAATTCCATCCCTCAGACATCTTAATTATTGGGAAAAACTCAAATCAGTAAAACTGTATAGATAGCTTTGAAAGACGGAGAGAGCGGTATCAAATAATTTATACCTGGAACGTCATTGAAGGCAACGTCCCGAATTTTGATTATGACAAAAGTAAAGGAGGCATTTCCTGTATATAAATCAGAGATTGGGGAGAATTTGTAATCTAAAAGTTGTCAATAATTAAACACAAAAATATCTGGAGGGGAAGTCTTTCCCAAGAAGGCCTCGATTATTCAACACCCTTCCCAAACCAATAAGAGATATGACAAACTGCCCCAAAGAAGTATTCAAAAAACACTTAGACACCTTCCTCACAACTGTTCCGGATGAACCTCTGCTTGCCCACTATTTCAACCTTAGGCAAGCTGACTCCAACAGCCTCAAGGAAATGTTGAAGCATCGGACTCAACGAGTTGGATGAGCTGTTCAAGCAGAAGCCACAAAGGGGTACAAAAGAGGTAGGTATCAAACATAATCAAATGATAAACTTTTGTCAAAAACTGAGTACCGTAAGTTGGTCTAATATCGACACCCCTCGTCTAATTCCAACACCCCTCTTTAGAAAAAGGAATAATATGAGAGCCTGAATCACTGATTGAAAAATTATTATTCCTCTCTGACCACTAAACAAAGAACAACAATTTCAATTTTTCTAGAAATTTCAGCTGAAAAAAAAAGGGTGTCGGAATTGAGGAGGGTGTCAACATTACCAAGTTACGGTATATAGCTACAGATAAATTGATGTAAATCTTGTAAAAAGTTGAAAATCATCACAACACCCTTTCATGTTCATTTAGCCTGATTTAGCTACATATATATTTTAGATTAAGGCAGGGCAGCATTCGTTGGTGGATAAAAAGGGTGCGTTTTCTTATGTTTTTTTCGTTGAAAAGGCTGTTTTTACCTAAATTTTAGTGATTTCAGGAGGGGAAGCGGCCGATGACCTGATTCTAAAAGGGCATGAAAAATGGCCTGATATATGCAGGACAGTGCAGTGTATCTAAGGATACCAGACTTTTTATTATATATTCCTCAACTGGTTGGAAAGCTATGGCCAAAAATGAAAACACTGCACGCCTTTTTGACACAGACTTTAATTTCGACATTCTTCTTGTTGGGAATAATAGGGCTGATGGAAACTATAT